>NW_028270179.1:17398804-17469093 GCF_037043375.1 Chiloscyllium plagiosum | reverse complement strand
TGTTTGGGCCAGTGAAAACAAGATAACTCTGTCATTCTCTATGTTAGTCTTACAAAGTCTCCTTATTTATCTCTCATCCATAAGGGAAAGGAAGCATCGTTTCGCATCCACCCTGTCCATTCTCCTGAGAATCTGTACATTTTAGAGAGAACAACGGTCCACCTAATGACCATCAGCAGTATAACACCGAAGTGACATGTTGATATTACTCTATTTTCTGCAAACACTTCTTGGTGCTCCATCCTTCTCTAATTTTGAAACCTTCCCCTGAGTGAGCAGTACGCCAAACCGCTAATTACTGGGAATGCCCAAAACACCCTTACCCCTGAAAATTCCTCATATTCCGATAACCATCCTTGTCTGTGGGGACCGCTCCAGATTCTATAGTCGTCCCAAATCATTGTATGTCCTACAACCCACACCACCTCTGAATTCTCTAGTCGTTACATTTCTTCCTGTCTACTCTGTTCCTTCAAGCCTCCTACCTCTGGCAGATCCTATAGTTCTGAAAACAATCCCACTCACAGGAATTTCGACGAGAGACGACAACACTCCACGTCTCGGTGATCCCTTTCGGTTCTCTCCATTTCTGTTCCCACCTTACTTCCCAACAACCCTACTTGCATGTACAACATCATCAAGTCTCTTCAACTCTCCTGATCTGTGGAATGTCCAGCAGACCTTACAACTCTTTGCTATCTCTGTAACTGCCTGCAGAGGTTTGAAACCTCCCCAATTCTATAACATCTCCAGTCGCTGTGCCACCCCCCCCCCCCTACCATGGTGAGCAGCTTCAATCCCCACAATCTTCACTGCTTGTGTACGTCATCAGGATTGATATAACTCTCCTTTTTCTGTAGTGCCCTGCAACCTCCAGAATCCTCCATGTCTGTCCCAATTTATCCTTTCACTCGTACTCGCCCGATCTGTGTAAAGCCTGTGTAAGTACAATCCCCATTACCATGTTGCCACCCCCAAACCCGAGAGCCATCGCCATTTGTATAACCTCCCACAGACCCATATACTCCCAAATGCTGAAACCTGCTCTCACCAATGCAACCCTCCCTACCCTTTTAACACTGTTCAGTTTTTAAAACCGTCCCTATCAGTGTAATCTCCTCCAGTCCCTGCAGCATTCTCGAGCTGCGTATGCTTTTAAATCCCAACAGCACTCCCTGTCTGTGTAAACTCCTGCAGTTGCTGGACACCTCGCTATAAGTGTAACTGCTTTCAGGCCACTATATCTTCAATTTGTCTGGAAACAGCTCCCTGTAGCCCATCCTTCGTTCGTATGTGAATAGTCTGCCACAACCCCTTCATGACTGTATCCTCCTCCACATTCAACAAGCCTTCCCATCCCTATGACATCTTCCAGCATGCATAATACTCACTCTCTATTAAATATCTTCCAGTGTATAAATAATTTCTCTCTCCTGGACTTTCTCCAGTCCATACCATACTTCCTCGTCCGTAGAATCCACGCTGTCCCAGTAATATTCTCCAGTCCATACCACCATCCCTATCGTTATAATGATCTCCATTTCAGACCACCCTCCCTATACTTGTAACATTCCCCAGTCAATGCCAAACTCCCTATCCCTGTAACATTCTCCAGTACATACCACGCTCGCTATCACTGTGATATTCTCCAGACACCACAACGCCTGTTATAATATACCACATCCGAGCTGCTTCCGAATATTTCGACACCTTGATCAACATCGTCCCTGTAACGATCCACAGCTCTGTACTCATCCCTGTGTCTGGAATGTAATCCAGGACGCTCTATCTGTGGAACATCCTCCAATGTCTGCCACTACCATTCTTTCGTATCCTTAACGTTGCAACATCCTCGAGCCCGTGAACAACTCTCTTACTCTGTAACCACTGCCTATTCCTTTATCCCCGACTCTCACTAAGACACTCTGTGTATTTACAAGAGGTCAGTTGGAATGACAACCTTAACTGAAGTGATCAGACATGATTGAAATGTCATTATGGAGTTATGGGTCAGAATGACAATGGCTGGGAGGTGAACATTCAAGGGTTGTCAGGATTTCGAGTCATTTTTAGGTCGAACTAAGAAGCCGCAAGGGGCAGCAACCATGAGCAGGAATTCGTTTCTGCACACCAGAGCGTGATAGCAATGTAAATATGGTTACAGTCAGGGAACTGAATATGCTTGCAATAAGGGGAGTACAGTTACTGTGTGTGACAGTAGTCTCCATCCCGACTGGATAAATATTGAATATCGGGAGTTCATGGATAGAAACTTGGATTGTGGAAGAGATGGTTTCCTGTAATAACATGTCAAGGAACAATCAAGGGAGTGGCCTATTCATGATGAAATGTTGTGTAATGAGAAATATCAAATTGTCTGATTGCAATGCTGCTTTGTGAGCAGAAAAAACACAATATTATGTCATTGTTTGAGTTAAAAAGTGATTTAGTTCAGCGAATGAGATGGAGAAGTGGAATTAGACCATTTGGCCCATCGAGTATGTTCCGCCATTCAACGAGATCATGGCTGATCTGGTAATCCCAAATGTAATTTCCTGCCTCCTTGTTCAGGATTCTCACACAACGGAAACCAAACGAAGTGGCAAAGATAAATATTGAGGGTAAGGTTATGTATGTAGCAGACATGGACTTTACTAAAGCATTTGCTAATATTAGCTTGGCCTAGAAAATAAAATCACAATCCATGCTATTCACGAGGCTTGGCAAATTGGATGCAATATTTTCCTGTGAATAACATACAGAGGGATGTGAAGGGATGTATTTCTGATTGGAGCTCTGTGGCCAGTGGTGCTTCAGAAGGATCAATTCTGCGAATTCCGTTTGACATTTACGTCAATAATAAAATTTATATGTCAGCGGCTTGATGAGTAATCTTGCAGACCACGTTTCGAAAGGCATATAGTGATTAGGAATATTTAGGGGAATTGTGAATAATAGGGAAGAATGTTAAAAGGTTCAGCAGAATATCGATCAATTGGAAAGACTTAATAGAGACATGCAAGGAAACCAGAGGATTAGACAGGTTTGACAGTGAGAAGCTTTTGCCTCGGATGGGGATGGCGAGCACAAGCTTTAATTTGCGGAGTGATACATACAGCACAGATGTCAGAGGTAGTTTCTTTACTCAGAATAGTACGGGCATGGAACAGCATACCTGCAGTAGTAGTAGACTCGACAACTTTAATCCTGTTTGAATGGTCATTGGATAGACATATGGCCTAAAATCGAATAGTGTAGGTTAGAGGGGCTTTAGGTTAATTTCACATGTCGACACAACGTCGAGGGACGAACAGCCTGTACTATGCACTAAAGTTCTATGTTCTATTGAGAAATGGCGAATGGAATTTCATTGGGACAATTGTGAGATGATGCATTTTGGAAGTCAAATGCAAGAGAAAATTACACTAAAAATGACCAGAACTTTTGAAACAGTAACATACTGATGGAACTTCAATGCAATCCATAACTCCCTGAAAATAACAACACAACAGGATGTGGTGATAATGAAGGAATATGTCATGATTACCTTCTGCGGTCGCAGCATTGACTTTAAATGTTTGCATGCCATGTTGTAACCGAATAAAACATCAGATCGACCACGTTTGGAATGCTGTGTGCTGTTCTCGTCACTATACCATGGGAAGGATGTGGAGGCGTTGAGAGCGTGTAAGAATGATCTACCAGCTTGTTGCCTGGATGTAAATGTGTTGACTATAATGAGTGTTTGGACCCAGTTGGTGTGTTTTGCGGGAGTGTCGGAGGCTGTGGGGCGACCACGTACAGGTATATTGCGTTATGAAAGGCATGGATGCTGTAAATAGTCGAAATCTCATTTGCAACGTGCAAATGTCAAATACGAGGTTGCCTCGGTTTCAGATGAGAGTGAGAATTTCAAGTGAGATGAATGAGGCAAGGTTTATATTTCCAGTATGGGTAGAATCTGCTCAGAAGGTGTTCGAAGCGGAAATGTGAGAAACGTTTTGAAGTGGCATTTAGACAGAAACATGAACAGGCAGAGCATAGAGGGGTATAGACCATGTCGAGACAGATGGTGTTGTTTCGAATAACATCATGGTCAGAACAGTCATGGTATGCTGAAAGGCCTGTTGCTATGCTGTGCTGTTCTGTTTTCTAACTTCCCAGCCTCCACCCTGTCAAAGCTCCTCAGATTCTTGAACGTTTCATAAAATTTCTCCCTCATTCTGCAAACTTCCGGTGGGTTCAAGCTCAGTCGACTTCACCTCTTCACATTATAAAAGGATTCCATTCCCAACATTAGCTGAATGAAGCTTCTTTGGCCTGCCTCCAATTCAAGGATACCTTTCCTTCGGGCATTCCGACTGTTCATAATATTCGAAGTGCGATCTGACTCGGACCTCGCATAGTTTTAGCATAACGTCTCCATATTAGACTGCATTCTTTTTTTCATAAATACAAACATTTGATGTATCATCTCTAATACCTGCTGACAATGTAAACTACCATTTTCAGATTAATACACAAAAACTCCCACTTTGTGCAATCAGTCTGAAAGCAAACGGTGTCAGCCTGGGTGTATGTTCGGAATATGCTGGAAGGCATTGTAAAGGAGTTGGCAATAAACAATAACTGGACACTGGCAAACAACGGAAGATGCATGATTTCATAATAGGCGAATATTTTTAAATCTGTTGGATTTTATATTTTCGTGCAAGGATGAATTTCAGAACACATAAAGGTGGGGGAGGAGAGTGGTGGGAGGGGGATATTTGAAGGTACAGAAGCATTTTGACATATTTCAACAAGGCAGGGTCCGTGGAACAGGAGAAGCAGGGCTTTTGCCTTAAACGTCTATTTTCCTGTTCCTCGGCTACTGCCTGACCTGCTGTGTTTTTCCAGCACCACTCTCACCTTAACGCTAATCTCCAGATCTGCAGTACCCACTTCTGTGATGTTTAAACAAGGGGCTAATGGTTACCGAGCAGGGAATAGGGTCTCTTAAAAGTCAATGAGGCTGTCCATATGGAACCAATGCTGATGAGGGAGTTCGCAAAGTAATATATTGCATTAGGATTTACTGCGGAGTAAGACATCGAAGCTCGGGAACGTGGTAAAATTAATAATAATGTCGTGAATACTGCTCACATTGGAGGACAGGAGATTTAGGATGACATGAAATGCGACAAAAGTAGAAAACACCTTGGTGTCACGAGGTGATATGTATTCTAACACCTTGTGAGAAGCCAGGGCAGAAATTGTACGGCCCCTGGCCGACATATTTGCATCATCTACAGCCACTATAGGCCAATGAGACTGATGGCAGTGAAAGGTAGGTTGTTGGAGGAGCTTCTGAGGCAGGGTCTTCAAACATTTGGAAATGCAAGGACTGATTGGCCATCGATAGCATGGCTTTGTGCGTGGACAATCATGTCTCACAAACTTGATTGAGTTTTTGAGGAAGTAGTCTAGTGATATATCAAGGGAGAGCAGTAGACATGTCTACATGGGCTTCAGCAAGGCCTTTGACAAGATCCTTCATGGCAGTCTGGTTTACATGTTTAGATCACACATAATCACGGAGCACTTTACAGCTGGATTCAAAATTGGATTGACGGTAGGAGACAGAATGAGTTCATAAATGGTTTCAACTAAAACTGCAGGCCTGTAACCAATGATGTGCCACGAGATTCGGTGCTGTGTCCACTGTTGTGCATCATTTATCTCAACAATTTGGTTGAGAATAAAGGAGTCATAGTTAGGAATTTTGTGAATGACACTGAATGTGGTCGGAAAATGGACAGTGAAAAGGGTTATCTAAGCGTAGAATGGGGTCACCAGTACTGATGTACAAATAGGTTGAGGAATAGCAGGTGGGGAAATGCACGGTGCTGTATTTTGATAAGGCAAACTGGGGCAGTACTTGTACAGTTAATTTTAGGACCCTGGGTAATGTTGTCAAACAGAGAGAGCTAGGAATGCAGGTAAACCGTTCTTTGAAATTTGTGTCACATGTGGACAGGTTGTTGATGAGAGAATTTGGACCACTTTCCTTCATGGATCAGAGCATTGAGAATAGGAATTTGGACGTCATGTCATCGCTGTACAGGGTATTAGTATAACCTCCATAAAAGCATTGTTGATCATGTCGAAAAACTCAACTGTTTCATGTGTTTCTATTAGGGAATGATATCTGACATTCTTAACTGGTCTCGCTTACATGTCAAATCAGACCAACAGCAATATGGCTGACTCTGAGCCGCCTCCGGGCAATTAGCAGTGGGAAATGTATTGTGGTCCAATCGGTGATACACTCAGTCCATGAATGAATAAATAAAACTATATATTTCCCCCATCCTCCCACCCCCCACTACCTCTGCAAATGCCTCCAACTACAGCAATTCAAACTGGCTGTGTAAATGATTTTAGTCACTTGTTCCTCTTGGTATCAATCTCACCACCTCTATCTTCTTCAAGTCTCCCTGTTCCTATCATCTCATTTAAACCTGGCACTGTTTCCTCTTCCTGTTGCACTCTTGCTATTAGGAGATTCGTCGCGATCCAATTAACAAATGTTCCCATATCTCCAAAGCATTGGTTTTTCAGAATTGTTAGTTTTTCTGTCTTTTTCAGCATCCCTTAATCAAATCAGATCCTTCATCCCTGCGTGATGTGCAGGTAGGAATGTCTTGCTGAGGTTTTGTCCTTTTGTTCAATATTTTACACAGTTCAAGGTTTGTGAGAAGATTTATAGCTCGGGTGCTCGTTGCTCTGGTTCTGTACGCCGAGCCGGAAGTTTTTGTTGCAAACGTTTCGTCCCCTGACCAGCTATCCCTAGTAGCCACACACGCAGACGACAAGCAACATGAATTTGACTGGGACAACAGTACCATTATAGGGCAAGCCAAACAAAGAACAGCCAGGGAATTCCTAGAAGCATGGCACTCATCCACAAACTCCATCAACAAACACATAGACCTGGACCCAATATAGCGGCCTCTACAGCGGACAGCTGAAACTGACAACCAGAAGCGGCAGGGACAGGCCACAATAAATGCCAGGGGAAACACCACAGAAGCGCTTCACATGAAGCTCCCAAGCACTGAGTGTGTCACCTAGATAGGGGACGAAACGTTTGCAACAAAAACTTCCAGCTCGGCGAACAGAACCACAGCATTTTACACAGTTGCTTAAAATGATTTCCACTGTTCATTTATAATCATACCTTTCAGTCTGTTTCACTTGTTTACCTTGTTCAGTTCTCCTCTCAAACCCCTTGAATTGGCTTTGTTTCTGATTGTCGTGTGTAATTTATGTTCACTATATGAGGTTTTAAATCACTATTCATTCCTCTATACAATTTCCCGGAGGATCTCTCCATGTGATATTACTCATTCACTCAGATATATAACCCAGCGGTCGATTTGAAATAGTTACATCCAGAGTCATTTGCACAACATGTTATTCAAAGAAACACTGACAAAAACATTCTCCGAAAGCCTCTTTGCACATGACATTTCCAATTATGTAAAGATTAAAGTCTCCCAAAATTATCACAATATCTTTGTTACGAATTCGAAAAATTCCTGTTTGATGCAGTGTTGAGCAATGAAATGCTGCTAAGCAGCAGAAAACCTATTCTCCTGCTTGTATTTGGGGCACATCGTACTCAGAATCTGGATTCCAGCTGACTCAACTGCATAATCGGAGGCCAAATGCTTTCTTTTCTATTATGCCTTTGTTGTCCATAACTGTCAGATTTACTCATCCCGCTTTCCCATTCTGCCAGAGGCCCTGCAAGGTTGTTCACTGTTACATATTTATGTTCTACCTTTTCTTCGCTCCGTAACCACATCTGTCTCGTGTTGAATCGCATGTATCTCTTTGTCACATGTCCATGTACGGTATTGTAGATAATTTGTCCGTTCCATAAAAGAACTTTGCAATTTAGGTTTTCCAATAATTTCCTGCCACAAACCTATTCGCTAATGTATATTTTTAGTGAAACTCTGTATCTTCCTGTTCATTCCTTCCTGTTTATCTTCAGCCACAACACCGTGTTGTTCCAATGTTTCACATTTTCTCTTTGGATTTGGGAAGATCCTTTCACCTGAACAATATCACAGCATCCTCTCTGTCAGTTTAAAGCCCTGTCCTTCAACCTACCGCCATGATTGGCCAGGACAGAGGTCCCAGCATGTTTCCTTGGTGCCCAGTGCAATGGGACTTTTTCTTATTCACTGGTGAGACACAGACGTTTCTGGCTGGCCAGAATTTCATGCCCACCCACAACTGCCCTTGCGCTGAGTGGCTTGCTCGTCCATTTCAGACGGCAGTTGAAAGTCAACCCCATTGCTCTGGCTCTGGAGTCATATGCAGGCCTGAGCCCTGCCGAAAACACATTTCCTTCCTTCAAGGATATTAAGCAATTAGATGGGTATCCCTGACACCCGCATTAAATGCTCGATAAACAGTCTCGTGAGAATGATACTGGGCCGTTATCTGTCCCACTCATACCTCACTCATCCCTGAGTACTAATACCAGTGCACCATGAGTCAAAACACTTTCAGCCTGACCACTGTTTTAACCTGATACCTTCCTACATTCTGGTGATGTCATTCAGTATATCTCCATGTGGTGTCCCTCACTGTGTGAGTTTAATTGTTGCCTCTGTCAATGCCCCTGGCTCTTGCAGCCATTCCAGATCTCGATACAACAGAATTCTCCACTCCAGAGAGGCAGGACTGCACAGTCCAGGGATGGAGACTGGAAATTTCCAGATCTCTGAGGGACTGAGTTATTTCCCATGTGTGATCCTCGCTGCAACACTCAACTTTCTGATTCTATCTTTTACCTGACTACCATAAATACTTGGGAAGTTTCTGACTCAATAAACTTTGTGTTTTATCCAAGTCACAGTAAACCTCTCCAAACACTGCTTCTCTGCACCTCCTTTTCCAGTTATCCCCATCAGCCTCCACATCTCTGCATGTCTCCATACTCTTCGCCAGGCTGAATGATGCTCTCCGCCTCTTTAATATCGATCAGAACCCACAACCTTCCCGATCTCGATGACCTCCTCCAGTCCCTCCAATTCTTTCTTTTTCTGTCACCTCCCCCAGTCACTTCAATCCTTCCGATCTTCATCAATTCCTCCAGTCACTATAACCCTCCATATCTCTGGAACATCCTCACTCATTCCAACTCTTCCTATTTCTGTAACCTTCCCCAGTCACTCCATACCTCGCTCTCGCTTAAACTCCCCCAGTTATGACAGACTATGTTTGGGACAAAAGCAGCAACATTGCACTGAGTTAATAGGTCAGCTGTGATCATAATCAATGTGGAAACAGGCTCGTGGAGTTGAATGACCTGCCCCATGCCCCTCTGTACTATGTTTCTGTGTAACACTCCCTATCTCTATATCTACTTGATTCCCTGCTACCTTTCCCATCTCTGTAAACGACACAACCTCCTACAACTGGAACTTTCTCAGACCACAGAATTCTCCATATCTGTCAAACCTACTCCAGTCCCTACAGCTCTACCAATCTATTTACTCCTCCAGCCGATAACCCCCTCTATCTTCGTAACTTCCTCTAGCTGCTGGAACCTACATATATCTGTAAAATCATATCCTACAGCGTCCCTCCCTTTGCGTTCCCATCCAATCCCGACCACCGTACCTGCCTCTGTAACCTTTTCCCACACACTGACCCCTCTTCCAAAGTTGAAACCTTCTCTGTCTCTGTTACATTCACCTCCTCCTTCAGCCCTCCATGTCTGTATGATCCTCTGCAGTTCATCCGCCTGCTCTATCTCTACTATATCCTCCAGCCTCCATAACCCTCCTTACATTTGTAACCTCCTTTGGTCCGTCTGAAAATCTCTTTGTAACTGCTCAAGTCGCAATATCACTCCCCATCTGTCAGGCATACTCCAATCCCCACAGATTCTGCAGCCCAATCTCTCCCTCACCTCCCCCGGGCCCTGCAAGTCTCCTATATTCGGTATACTTTTCCAGCCACAACAGCACTCCAAATTTCTCTTTGCTCCTCCACTCCCCACAGCCCTACGCGTACCTCACATCCTCTTCCTTTGTGTTCTCTGCAACCCTCCTCAGAGTTTCGTGTTACTGTTCCTCAAAATATCCCTCGACCGGTAAACAGTTCCAACCCTCCCATCTCTGTAAACTCCAACAGCTCCAACATCTCTCCTCATTTGTGTAACTTCCTCCAGTTTTTAAACGCTCTCAAAATGTGGAGACCCTACAATCCTCCCGATGTGTTCTCCTCTGCAATCCCGGCAATACTCCCGATCTGCAGAACCCACTCCAAAACCTGCGACTCTTTCGATCCTTTTCCTACAAGGCTCAATGTTTATTTAACTCCCTTCTCGTGTTGTCAACCACCCTGTCCATGTGAGCTCCTCTAGTCTCTACATCCATCTACTCATCTCCATAACCTTTTCAGCTCTCACACCCCTGTCTGTGTAAACGTCATTCTCCCCTTTAACCCTTCCTGCCGCAGGAATATCCTCCAGTTTGTGCGATCCTCCCTATCTGTGTAAGTGTCTCCAGGCCTTATTGTTTTTCGCGTGTCTGTAAGCCCTGCCAGATAATTACTCAGTAATACGTTCATTTGTAGAGCTGGTATAAACGTATTGGGCTAAATGACATCCTTCTGTGTCATAAGACATATGTGTGGTCCTGTGTGATGTCGTGAGAAGTCTTCAACTCGAATAATCTCCTATCTCTTCCATACGATCCATTCCGATCTCTACACTATCCATCAGCAAATACATTCCTCTTTATCTCTGTAACTCATACAGACGTAAAGCCATATTCTTGGTCTAGAATCTGCTCCAGCCCCAACAATGTTCCCTCTTTCTGTAAAGGTTCTCAAGTCCTTACAGCTCGCCCATTCTCTGTAACAACTCCGATCCATGCAAATTTTCCAATCTTTGCGACTTCTCCTTTCCACAAAACCAATAATATCGCTAACTCCCTTCCGCCCTGACAAATCTCATTATTTCTATAACATCCTCCTGTCAATAGTGGGCGTTATGTCTGCAACATTTTCCAGCAAGTATAACTCTATCAATGTCTATATCTTCCTCCTCCCCTAAACGTTTCCCTGTTGTGTAACTTCCTCCAATGTCTAACGAGCTGTTTTACATCCTCAAGTCCCTACAACTTTGCCAATGGTGTAACCTCCTCCTGCTGCCTCACAGCCCAGTATCTCTGCAAACTCCACAAACGAAATCTGTGGGAACATCTCGCCCTCCCTATCTCTGTAATCTCTACCAGATGTTGAAATTCTTCACGTAACTTTAAACGCCATTATCTTCTTCAAATCCACAACTTTCTAAAACATCCACCATCTTCTTAAATCCTCCCTATGTCTGTAAAACCCTTTAAGAAAAGTCACATCATTTTCTGCAGAAACCCCTGTTATTAATTTCCTGCAGCATCAATGTAAGCTTTTCTTTCTGCTTTCTGCAATCTCTCGTTTTCAACGTTCTCCACCAATAATATTCCTTATTATCTCTAATCTGTTCCAAAAACTCAATCCACCCGTACTTCTGTGAACCTTTCCGTGAGGAAAATATGTGTTTGAAACTGGTGCTATGAAGTTTGGAAGAATGTTATAAATTGAGGACAATTTGTAGAAACTAGAACATTTACAGAGGTTGGAAGAGCTATCGAATGTAAAAGATGTTACAGAGAGTGGCAATTTGTAGCCACAGAGGCACGTGTGGCTGATTGGCTGTGGGGTTCAAGAAAATATTGAATTGACCTGCAAATGCATAGAATGGGATATACCTACTCTGATGGTGGGCCTCAGGACTGGAAGAAGTACCAGTAGTTGACTCTGAACAAGCTTGGCAGATTGTATTTGATCTTCCTGATGGGATTTTGGAGCTCGGTTCCAGGATGGAAGATAGCAGCTGTCCAGTTCAGGCAACAGAGGGAACCTGGTACCTTCCTGATCTCATTGTGAGTCGGTTTTCCGGAATGGTTGTGAGATCTATAAATACCTAATGCGCTGGGGTTTGTACAGTTCTGAGTGTATTTCCCTATATTTTGTGTCTCGATGTGATTCTGAAATGAAACAATTACAATGGAAGTTACGCTCCACAATAACAAGTTCTCGGTATCACTTCATGACAGCGGTCAGCTCACGAGAACCTCACATCAGAATAACTTCTCACTTCCCGAAATGTTACAACTGAAAGCGACGTTTCAACTCGTGTGAATTGCTTCTGCATCATTGACCATAATCTGTGAAGTTAGAAAGTTCACTTCCCCTGTCACTGTGTGGGCTCCATCCTCAGGACTGATGTGCTTGAGTTCCCTGTCCCTGTCCCTGATGCATTTATTTCTGGTGCACAGAGACTCAGGGCTGCATCATGTGAGAGGTTCTCCATGTATCATTTTTGTCAGCGTTCGTAAACGGCTTCTGTTCAAAATGGTTTTGTAGCCAAAATATTGATCTGGCTGGTCCAGCTCAGTTTTCACTTGAACCAAAACCAAAAAAGTACTTGTCTTTTGAATGTCCTTCAGCACCTAAAAAAAATCCGTATCCCAATAATGTCCCCCATCCTTCACTGTTTCTGCAATCTCCTCTGTACCCGACAGCCATCCTGCTATCTATCACTTGCTGCCAACCCTGAATTCCTTCCAAACTTTTCAACAAGCCAATGAAATGAGAGTTTAAAATAGTATGAACGAAGTCAGACGTAGCTGTCTTATGAAGATGTGGCTGCAGGGTGGCCAAGGCTGAGAACTGGATATTCAAGGGTTTACAACGTTTATACAGCAAGGATTAACAGGCCAACACAGTGAAGTAGCATTGTGTTAAAAAGGATGGAATCGGAACTATTGTGATGTTAATCACTTTTCGCACTGATCTTCCCTGCCCTCTTGCCTTATCCCTGTACATTGATCAGATATTGGTAATCTTTGAAGACTTCGGGAAATCGCACCACATACAGGAGATCATTTTGTAGACTTCTGAATTTGACAAAAAAAATTTACGCCCTTGTTCTTACTCCCTGAAGACTATCGCACATCAGGTGCCGATCTAGGCACCGTTAAAATTGATTTGAGGGTTTCTGCCTCTCCTATGCTCCCGTGTATGACTTCAAAATCCCTAGCATAACATAGCTGAAATAACAACTTTCCTCACTGCTTCTCTAATGTTTCAAACAATTATATTTAATATTCACCGCTGGTCTGGTGTCATGGAGGAACGTAATGTCCCTCTGCTGCACCATGCCATCCACCAGAACCTTAGAGGCTTGTCCAGAAAGGGGGCTCCCACCTCTGCCATGTTCAGGGCGGTTTTATATTGACAATTTTAGAGATGGCTGTTACAGGGAGGCTGGTTCATTCTGAGATATCAAGGCAGTGGGCTGTTGTTATAACCAAGGGAAAATCATCGGGATAATGCCAGATCAGAGGAAAACCACGCGGGCAGGGAGGGTAGCTAATGAGGGAGATTGGGGATGGTGTAATGAGAAAACACACTTCTTATTCACAGGAAGAATATGGTATCTCCCTTTCTCCTGATGCCCCTGAAAATATGTGCACTCTCATCCTTTCTGCATCCTGCATTCTAATCTTTTCTCATGACTGCACTTTCACTTTCGTAGGATAACTAATATCCTCTATACTCTCTCCAGTCAAAATTTCTCCTTGCATGTGATGAGGTGACCAGGACTGCACACAGCTGTAACTGAACTCTTTATTTATGCAGTTCTGACAAAACATTCCTGCTCTTAAATTCTCCACTTTGGCTGACAGAGGGACGAATGAAATTTCTGCTTAAGGAGATGATTGATGTGTCCAGCTACCTTTTTGCATCTGCCTAAACTGACCATAATCTCATTTAATGTCCATTCCTCTCGGTTGTGGATGTCCCCATAACGTCTTGCGTTTCATGTCTCTGGCTGGTTTGCTACTTTCACCTGGACCCCATTGTTTCTGTTTCTAAACAGTCTGCAATATGACCTCTTGTTAAATCCAAGCAAGTCACATCAAGTTAGGAGAAACTGTCTCAAACTAGCAGTCAGATTAATTGCACACGATCTTCCTTGAATAAATCCAAACCGACTGTCGTGGAGTCGCTCAGACTTCCTCAGCGGCCGTTTTACCTGTGTCTCAGAATTACAAGCTCAACTCTTCAATCTGTCCCTTGATTCATAGTAAACAAAACTGCAATGTTTGCCCTTCTCCAGTCGTCAAGCACCATCGTCGTATCCAGTGAGGATTGGACGGTCACTATAAGGTGGTGTTTATTTTTGACCTCATGAAACAGTCTGGAACATTCTGTTGTTCATTTTAGGGATTTGAATGTCGTTTGTAATTTTCCTCCCTACAGAAGTATATTTCTCTTGATATGCCGCACTACACCGTGTGGACCGCCTTCCTATTTTGGTTTAGACAGACAGGGGCCCAACATCATTAACTACATTCCCTACCCGCGTGGTTTTCCTCTCATCTGGCATTAGCCCGATGATTTTCGCTTTGCCGTAACAACTGCCCACTGCCTGGATATTCCAGAATGAACCGCCCTCCTTGTTACAGGTACCATCTGCAAAAAGCCATTACACTCTTCGATTGTCAATCTGAAACTGCCCTGAACATGGCAGTGCTGGTAAAACTGGTTCCCCTATTTGTGGTCAAGCCCCCAAGCTTCTGGTTGTAGGCATGGTGCAGGAAAGGGACATTATTTTTCTCAACGACTGTGAAGGGATGCCATGATGCCAGACCATGCTAGCTTGGTCCAAGGTTGACCCTGAGTCAGTGAGGTGTCATCCTTCTGGGTGAATGCCCAGCAGAGTAAGAAGGAGGTCAGTGACCTTCTCCACTCCACCAGGGTCTATGCCACCTTCTGCACTTTGTAACGTCGCGGTCACTCTATCTCTGTTCATGTGACCATCTCCAACAAAGGTTCACGTTCTTCCACTCTCACTGAACGCAGCACCTCCTCTCGTTTTCTCTGTTAGATCTTCACGTTCTTTCTCTCACCTCTTCACTTGTCCGTATTCCCAAATCCGCATGGTGTCTGCGTTACCTACTCAGTCACTCAGGACAACTCATCACCTTTCCCACAGCTTTACCAGCACTAATAGGTGAACCAACCTGTGCCATCTCCCTTAATACCTCTTGGTAATTCTCACATTCCAGATGGAATAATCCCACAATAAGTCAGAAAGAGTCATAATGAATTGGAGTCTCCCCAACAATGAGCTCCTCACCCTATAACAGGGAAAGGATACTGACCCTAACAACCACGAGAGGCTGAATGACAGTTTCCAAGCTCCTGGACTGGTATCAGAAACTCCCCTTTACCCATTGTGCTGAGCACCTTGACTTACGGTGGACAATGGTATCAGGTTTTCTGGTTTTCTATCTGTCTAACCAACAAGACAATACAGCAGGTGCGTAAGCCTGGTCCCTCTGGCTGAGGGGAAATACAGCTAAAGGCAGGGTAAGACAAGGCAATAATTCAGTGAGCATTCATGTAAACTCAAAGTCAGTGTGTACACTCATTGAGTGAGCGGCCCAGATGTGCAATCCATGAGCTGGGTGTGTAGCGGACTTGCGCAGCATTACAACGAGAGTTGTCAGTGCACCCTGATCTGCAGTACAGAAGTATACTGTCACTGACTCGGAAATGTCGTGTAATGGCATGGTGAGGCTGGCATGTGGCAGATGCCAGCATTGGTCCGTGTGGAGTACATGCAGCTTCTGAAAGTGCAGTGTAGCCCCAGACGTTGTTATCCAAGGTAGATGTCCGCTGATGCGAAGAGCGAGGTGGAGTCATTAGTTACCAGCTCTGAATTTCATGTCGAATTCCCTATATTAAGTTTCCCCACAGTGGGAGGGAGGCTATGAAGCTGTGATTGATGAGGAAAGATCGAGGTAAATGTGTCTTATGATCTTCAGTGTTCATGCAGTCAGCATCTCGCCACTATCTTTCTGAAATCTTGTCTTAGAGAACAACACAGAACAGGAACATGCCCTTCGGCCCTCCGAGCCTGCACTGACACATGATTCCTTACCAAAAGTTAAAAAAATTCTATAGCACTCTATTGTCTGTTTACTCATCTCTGTGGGAAGATACCTCTTCACCATCGCTATTGTTTCTTCTGCAACATCCTCTATCAGTGCATTCGAGGCACTTCCACATTCTGTCTGGAACAGAACGAAAACAACTTGCCTATTACAACTCCTTCAAACATTCTCCTTTTTATCTAAGATGATGGCCGTAGTAATTGATATTTCTACCCTGTGAAAAAGGCTCTGAATATCTATTCTGTCCATATCTGTCATACGTTTGGAATTCTCCTGAGGTAGCCCCTCAACCGGTAACGTCAAATTGAAAACAAGCCACGTTTGTCCAATTTTTCCTTCGTGCTAATATCCTCCATACCAGGCAACATCCTCGTGAAGGTTTTTCAAACCCTCTCCATCACCTCTACATTCTTGTGCTGATGTGGTAACCGGGCTTGCACGCAGATTTCCAAACGTGACCAAAACAAAGTTGTATCCAGCTCCAACATGATTTTCTAATTTTTATACGTTTTGCTCTGATTGAGATAAGCAAGCATATGATAGGTTTTCTTGGCCGCAACGTTCACCTGTGTTGCTACTTTCAAGGAACTATGGTTTGTTGGCTCGATACCTTAGATGTTGCAACTATTTCGAGTTCTTCCATTTACTACATACTTCTCTCGAACTGAAGACCTTCTAAAATGCATCAACTCGCATTTACCCTGATTAAATTGCATCTGTATTTTTCAATCCAAAACTCCATCCTATCTATAGCCTGCTCTATGCTGTGCCAATCATCCTCACAATTCGCAGCTCATCCAATCTATTCACAGATCTCCAGTTACAAAATGCACCCTTTCCCCACCACTCCGTCTTCAATGACAAACGAGTTCTGTATCCATCTTATTGACTTCCCGCAAATCCCATTTGACTTCACCTTCTGTATGAACCTGCCAGAAGGAACCAGACCAAAGGCCTTGCCAAGGTCCATATGGCCAGCATCCAGCCCCGTGGCCTCATCAATCACCTTTGTCACGTTCTCAAAATATGCAATCAATTATTTGAGAAACGATCTCCAACACATAAAGCCGCGTTGCCTTCCAAGATAATTACATTTTTTTCTAAATGGGAGTCAGGTATATCTCTAAGAATCTCCAATATTTTCCCTACCAGTGAGATAAGGCTCAAGACCTGAACTTTCTTGCATTTTCCGTGTTATACTTCATCAAAAAGGAACAACACTAGCTTTTCTCTAGTTCTCTGGAACCTCTCCTGTGACTGAAGAGCATGCAAAAAGTGTGCAATACGGTCAACCAAATTACTCCCTCGATTCCCTCAGTATTCTGGAATTTATACCATCATAACCTGGAGACTTGTCTACCTCATTGCTTTTCAAAACTCCCAGCACAGCATTCATTTTTTAAATTTCGAAATGCTAAGGAATATCAACATATCCTTCTCAAGACTCACTATCCACCATATTCTTCTCCTTTGTGAAAACCAATGCAAATTATTAAGGCAGTCACTGGCTTCATCCAGATCCATGCATTAAATACCACCTTTGTCCTTCAGTGGACCGATTCTTCCCCTGGCCACCTTCTTCCTCTTGACAAACCGGTTGGGAAGTTCCTTAATCATGATTCTCAAAGACAATTCGTGGTTTCTTTTATCCCTCCTAAATCCTTGTTTATGTTTTTCCTGTTTATTGTTATGTTGTTGAGACCCCGATCCACACTCTTTCATGTGCCCCCTTTCTCCTTTTTGACTGAGCTCACAGTTTCTCTTGACATTAAATGTTCCCAAAGTTTGATATCATTGTCACCTGTCTCGATGACCAGATCTCAGAAACCTCAATACAGTAACATTGCAAAGGGTCTCATGTGCTTCTTAGACAATCCTACCAGACTCATCATGATAGCCCATTCAGGCTTCAATTCAAACTCAAAACCATAACGCATCTCCTACAGTGGCATGTGGTTTCCATTGATTGCCTTTTGTTCCCTTACTTAATTTCATTCTCTGCTTTGAAAATGAATCTGTGAAAGATTGCTTGTCGTTTCTTGCCAACATGACTCTGCACACACAATGTTCTTCCTAATTTCTTTTTTGGATCCCACCCCTTTGCATTCCAAACTCCCCTGAGCTTTCTGTTGTATTCAGGAGAGGCTGATTCGGCTGGGGCCGTTTTCCCCGGAGCGTCGGATGTGGAGGGGCGAACTTATATAGGTTCAAAAATATTGAGAGGCTTGAATAGGATAAACAGGAAATGTATTTTCCCTGGGCTGGGAGAGTCCAGAATTGGAGGACAGTGTTTAGAGTGGGAGAGAAATGATATAAAAGGGACCGAAGTTGCAACTTTTGCATGAAGCAGGTGGTGCGTGGATGGAATGAGCTACCAGAAGAAATGTTGCAGGCTAGAAAATTATAACATTTAAAAGGCATCTGACTGGGTATATGAAAAAGAAGGGTTAAGAGGAACATGATTCCAGTGTTGATAAATGTGACGAGATTATGTTAAGAATTCCTGAGGCATTGACATGATGGACCAAAAGGTCTGCTTCCGTGCAGTATATCTCTCTGCTCTACGGCACTATTGTCCTCGCACTGTCTGATCTAACTCTTCCTGTTCTGTCTGTATGTTCCTAGACTTCCAATGAGCTCAGGACTTAGCAACCTGACGCTTTTTAACTGTGTGAAAACACATTTTCAGTGGACGAATTTAATCTCCCCTCAGAATGCCTTCCACTGAACTGATTCTGATTTATTTTCTCTTTCTTGTTTGCTGTTCACTTGAACGAAATCTTTTTTCAGCCGACTCAGTTTCGAATGATTCATACAAAACTTCATAATCTGGATTAATGCTTTATAGTACTTACATAAAGTCATGAATTATGCTCACTATTCTTTTAAGTGCTGCCCCTTTCCTTCCTGATGGGAGTGGAATGAGTGAGGAAAGTAGAGTATAAGGAGTGCCACGGCACTAACACCTGTTGGTGACTGTCGGAGTTGGAGGGAAGGATTGATTGTGGATTGGAACAATTCGAGTGGACTGCTTCGTCTTTAGTCGTGTCAAACAGTTTCAGTACTGTTGACGTGCATTAATTCAAACACGTGTAGATTACATATTGCTAGCTTGAACCTTGGAGGTAATGGAGAGGAAGACAGGGAAAAGTTACTGTCTGCAGGATTCCTAACTTCTGATCTGAAGTTTTCACCATCGCAGCTATATAGTCTTGGATAAACCTGACAATATTAGTGCCAATTAATTCAACAATGGGAATGCCTTTGGATGCTGTATAGGTTTCGCCCTCTGGTTTAGTGATGGTTTATGATGGCCATTGTCTGACATGTATGTGGCATGAATGTTACTTGTCACCTATCAGCCGCAAAGATTGGCTGTTGTCCACGTCTTGCTGCATTTGGACTAATTTTGTGATCTTTGGAGTTAAGAATTGTAAAATCATGATCAAACCTCATTAAATCTTACCGTACGAAGGAGAAGGATTGCAGATCGCTGGTTTTCGAAAGTACTTGCTGCCTTTGTTCTTCGAGATGGCACTGGGTTTAGCAGGTGCTGTCTACTAACCTTGGTGCAGTGAATCTTGTAGATGGTACAAACTTCTACTATTGTGCCTCAGTAGTGGAGGGGATTGATGCTTCTGGAAGTGATAGCAATTAAATGGGCTGGTTTTGTCCTGGGTTTTTCCTGGGATGTACTCCATCACAGGCTTTGGGGAGTCACCAGATGAGTTACTGACTGCACAATTTTAGCCTCTGACATGCTCGTGAAGACCGTGTTATTGATATCGCTTGTCCAGGATATTTATGTTCAATTATCATAAACAGGATGCTGATAAACACAGTGTTGGGGACTCAGTGGTGGGAACGCGATTGAAAATCAAAGGATGGTTTGATTCTTTATTGTCAGATATGTCCAGCATTTGTCTGTCGTGAACATTACTTGCCATTCTTCGACTAAACCTGGATGAATTTGAACCTGGACTGTTTCAGGGATGATGCAATCAATGAGCAATCCCACATCTGACCTCATGATGGAGAGAGCAGCTGGGAATGGTTGAGCCTCGGACACACTCTTTCCTGAGGAATCGTTGTCGAGCTCACCTGGAGTTCGAATTACTAACATTAAAACCTTTTTTTGCTGGTGATAATTCTAATCAGGAGAGTACTTACCCCAAATTCTGAATAAGTATAATTTTACTCAGGTTCCTCTTCTCACACCCTGTTAAATAGTGTGTTGATGTTAAGAGTAATTACTCTCACGGTCCCTTTGAAATTCCACTCTTTTGCACTAAGTTTTCAATGGGGTCAGGAGCTGAGTGGTCACGACGGGACACTAACTAAATGACACTGAGCAGGTTATTGCTGGTTGATCACATTATTGCGAAAAGCTTTCTTCACAACTGGCTGCAATTCAAGTGCCCTGCTTTTTGTTTACAGGACATAATTGCCATTTATAACATTGTTGGTAAGTAGTAGTATTCTTAATCAAAATGATAACTTGGCAATTTCTGGAGTAAAATCAGTTTCCCGTCTCTCCAACCATTTCTTGACATTGTGTGGAGTGAATCAAACTGTCTGAAGATTAGGGTCTGTGATGCTGCGGCCCACCGAAGGAGGCCGAAATGGATCATCTGCTTAGCCCTTCTGCCTGAAGATTGTCACAAATGTATCAGCTTTATTTTTTCAATGATGAGCTGCGCTCTCCGAAAACTGGGTATTTCATTGTTGGACAGTAGTCCCCTCCTCCAATGGTATCCTTCATTGTCCACTAAATTTTATGATCACATGTGGCCGGACCTCAGTGATAAATCAGAGCAATTGATTGTGAGATAATTGAGCTCTGTCCATCAGTTGCTGCTTATGCTATTTAGCATGCAAGTAATCGTGTTTTGTTGCTGAAGACACAAAAGTTTCTCCAGGTTGTCCCCTCAATTCTGGGTCTGCCAAGTGTTACTCCCGCCATGTCCTTCTGCCCTCTTCCATGACTCAGTGTGGATCCCTGGCTTGATGGTTACTGTAGAGTGGCATGTATGTCAGGCTGTGACGTTGCAGACTATATGAGTTGTACAGAGTATTATTCTGCGGCTGCGATGTCCCACTGCATCTCACGGACATCTCTCCAAATTGTGACGATGGACCTTCCTCCACGCGTGGACTGTGCCTTGGCTGTTCTTATCTTTATAAGGGGCGGCACAGTGGCTCAGTAGTTAGCACTGCTGCCTCACAGCGCCAGGGCCCTGTGTTCTATTGCTGCCTGGGGAGACTGTGTGGAATTTGCACATCCTAACAGTTGGTGCTGAGTTTTCTCCGAGTGCTCCGGTTTCCTCCCACATTCCAAAAATGTGGAGGTTAGGCGCATTCTTCAGGAATACAGGAAAGTTAGACAAATGTCGGTGGGTTAGTCTTCAGCAGATCTTTGTGGACTTTTTGGGCAGCAGGCGCTGTTCCACACTGTAGGAATTCTTTAAAAATGCACATATTAAATGGGGAGGTGTATCTGAAACAGGTGGACGGTTGACGATAAGGTCAATTGTGTGTTTCTCTTTTATTGATTCCCTCCAAACCTGCTGCAGAGCAGTCAAGCAGCAGCAGGATCCCGAATCAATGCTGAGCACTTTATTGACGATATACCAAGGAGCTGCCCACTCCGTCTTGGACAAAATCTAACAGCAGGGGTGGTGTGTTGTCCTGTTCACAGAATCCTGTTTTACAGACAATGTATGACTGTTGCTTAATTAGTCTGTGGGAAATATATAACAGGTTAGTTCCACATTTTCTACAATTAATGTCACTTTATTTCTTATGTATTTTGAAGTAAACTAAGAATCATTGTGTTCCATTTGAAAACAATTGATGTAAAGAAAAATTAGATTACCAGAGTACACATAATCCAGTGACTGTAGTAAACAGCTAATTCATGTTCAGATTAATGAGCACATTATCCTGCAGTCAGCAATCTGTTGACAATAGACAATAGACAATAGGTGCAGGAGTAGGCCATTCTGCCCTTCGAGCCTGCACAACCATTCAATATGATCATGGCTAATCATCCTTAATCAGTATGCTGTTCCTGCCTTATCTCCATAACCCTTGATTCCACAATCCTTGAGAGCTCTATCCAACTCTTTCTGAAATGAATCCAGAGACTGGGTCTCCACTGCCCTCTGGGGAAGAGCATTCCACACAGCCACCACTCTCCGGGTGAAGAAGTGTCTCCTCAGCTCTGTCCTAAATGGTCTACCCGTATTTTTTAAGCTGTGTCTGGCACTCACCCATCAGCGGAAACATGTTTCCTGCCTCCAGAGTGTCCAATCCTTTAATAATCTTATATGTCTCAATCAGATCCCCTTTTAGTCTTCTAAACTCAAGGGTATACAAGCCCAGTTGCTCCAGTCTTTCAGCATCAGGTAATCCCGCCATTCCAGGAACTGACCTCGTGAACCTACGCTGCACTCCCTCAATAGCCAGAATGTCTTTCCTCAAATTTGGCGACTAGAACTGGACACAGTACACCAGGTGTGGTCTCACTAGGGCCATGTACAGCTGCAGAAGAACCTCTTTGCTACTATACTCACTCCCTCTTGTTATGAAGGCCAGCATGCTATTAGCCTTCTTCACGACCTATTTTACCTGCATGCTTACCTTCATTAACTGGTGCACAAGAACACCCAGATCTCTCTGTACTGCCCCTTTACCTAAATTGATTCCATTTAGGTAGTAATCTACCTTCCTGTTCTTGCCACCAAAGTGGAAAACCATACAATTATCAACATTAAACTGCATTTGCCATGCATCTGACCACTCACCTAACTTTTCCAGGTCACCCTGTGTAATCTCCGAACATCCTCATCACATTTCACCCTGCGACCCAGCTTAGTATCATCAGCAAATTTGCTAATGTTATCGCAAATACCATCTTCTATATCAAAAACATATATTGTAAAAAGCTGCGGTCCCTGTATTGATCCCTGCGGTACCCCACTGGTCACTGTCTGAAAATGACTGAAATAAAGCCTGAGTTCAGACTCAGTGCCATTGGGCCTCACCAGTACCTCCAGTACAGTGATCATATCCAAAATCTGTCCTAAGACCTCGAAACTGGAGCTGGACCCTTATTCAGACAATCTCTCACAACAGACCATATAGAGTTATACCTGAACAACAGGGAAATGTGTGGGGCAGACTGGCTTTTGGACTAGCATAGGGCTCTTTGCTGGTCCAAGTGCAATTCAACATTTGTAAAAATCACCTCACCACAAACATGTTTTGCAAGTTTATCTCTTCTGGTGTGCCAACTAAACTCTGGAATTCTGCACCTTGGACCCGATCCTAAAGGAATGTACTATAAAGGTGATGGAGTCTGCAGCTCATGGCGTATTTCATTGATTCCCTCATTAAACAAATCCATGTATATGAGCTCCACAACATCAGTATCTCAATAGAATTGTACAACTACATTGGTAGCCGACATGATCGCAGCCCAACGTTCTTGTGCATGACCCGGCACAGAAATTTCTGTGTAAATATTTGCAGTATTGTCCTAACCATTAAAAGCAAAGTCTCTTCACTGACGGTTTGACATCCCTTGATAATATCCACTTTTCGATTGTCCTATATGTGCACTATACACCCATTTATTCAGTACACTTTTATGACAACAATATGATGGAAACAGTGCGCAAATCAGAGTAAGGGGCTTTGAAAAGATGAGTCGCCTTACCATACCCAAGATTAAATTATGATTACGTACAAGGACTTTAAAAATATACAATTATTTTCCCTTGCATTAATACAGTGTGCTAATAATCATGCACAAACATTTTCATGGTATCAATATCAATGTCTAAACATTCTAACGTCAGATATGAGTAAGTTTTCAATTGTTTCTGCCTAACTCACAGCTCAGGAATGTGGTCTCTGAATGTCAGTCTCTGTGTAACGCTGCGTATGTAGGCCATGCCTTTGAAAGACTGACAGATTGTTTCAAACAGCACATCACTTTAGATGCTCACAGCAAGCAAAGTACTGACTGGGCCTAACCGGCCTGCACTCACAGAACCCAAAACTCAGTGCCCAGCACTGGCACGTTTGGATAATAGTTTTCATTCTTATTTATTCATGGAGTATGGGACAGTATTTGTTGCCCATTCTTCTTTACCATTGAGAAGTTGGAGCTGCCACATTGAACAGCTGCAGTCCACGTGCTGTCGGCAAACTTGCAATGCCATTCGGGAGGGAACTTGAAACAATGACACTGAACGAATATCAACATGTTTCCAAATCTAGATAGTGAGTGGATTCGAATTGAACTTGAACATGTATTTCCAGCCTTTGTCCTTCTTGATGGTCGTGGATTCAGATGTATTTCGTAAGGAGCCTTGGTAAATTTCTAAAGATCACCGTTTGGATGGCAGGCATGACTGCTTCTGAGTGTTAGTTTGAGGGATGAAGCTGCATTCAGCCAGGAAATTGGGGCGCATTTCAGCACACACTCATTCAAAGTGTGTCTTATACATGATGGACAGGTTTTCAAAAAACTTGAGGAAAGTTATTTCTGCAGGATTCCGAGCCCCTGACATATTCTTGTAGCCAATTATTTTATACAGGTTGAAAAGTGTGGCTTTGGAAAACTACAACAGGTTAGGATGTGGAGGCACTGGAATGGGTGCAGAGGAAGTTTACCAGGATGTTGCCTGGTATGGTAGAAAGATCGTATGTGGAAAGGCTGAGGCACTTGGGGTTGTTTTCATTGGAGAAAAGAAGGTTTAGGGGTGACTTGATAGAGGTGTGCAAGATGATTAGGGGTTTAGATAGGGTCGACAGTGAGAATCTTTTTCCACGTATGGAGACAGCTATTACAAGGGGGCATAGCTTTAAATTAAGGGGGGAGGTAGGTATAGGACAGATGTTAGGGGTAGGTTCTTTACTCAGCGAGTCGTGAGTTCATGGAATGCCCTGCCAGTAGCAGTGGTGAACTCTCCCTCATTATGGGCATTTAAGCGGGCATTGGATAGGCATATGGAGGATAGTGGGCGAGTGTAGGTTAGGTGGGCTTGGATCGGTGCAACATCGAGGGCCGAAGGGCCTGTACTGCGCTGTATTCTTCTATGTTCTATGTTCTATGTTAGGCAGCATCCGACGTGCAGGGGAAACTTCGTTTCAGGCATAAGCTCTTCATAGGAGTAGGTGATGAATTTATATGGTCTGTCCGGTTCTGGTTAACGGCAATCCACAGGATATTGGTAGATAGACGTTCATAGATGGTGGTGACGTTGAATGTTAGGGGATGATGGTCCAATTCTGTACTGTTAGAGGTGACCATTGTCTGAAACTTCTAAGTACACGCCCGCACGCAATACATGTCAGAGTTATTGCGAATATTGTCAAATCGTGAACATTGTCTAATCATTGGCGAACACCACTCCCCCCACCGTCCTTGTAATTGTACGGTGAATGGATAATGATTTATGAAGCAACTGAAGACTGTTGGGCCAAGGACGGAGAACATTCTTATATCTCACTCATAGTGTCCCTCCCTCTGAGCTAGGAAGCTTGCTTCAATTTCAAACTACTCCAGAAGTGTGTAACACCATGTCTGAACAAATTAATATCAAAAGAGATCCCCGAAGGAGCTGAGTGAGGACGTGCTTACCTCAGTCAGTTGGACGGCTGTTTTGTAATGCAGATTATTGCTAACAGTGTGGGTTCAATTCCTGAGGTGACTGTAAATGAATCCTACTCAATTTCTCTGTTACTGGAGACATGATGACTATCCAGTTAGGTGCAGTCACTCTCGCCTCACCTCCACACTTCACCGGTTTTTGTTTTTAAAGTTTGTTTTCCAATCTTAAATCAAGGCTTCAAAAGCTTCGGGGGATGAGTCGCCCTGGCATAGACCAAACTGAACTTCAGTGAGTACGTTAGTGCGGAGACGTGCTGCTTGATACCACTATAGGTGACATCTCGCATCTCTTTCTAAATGAAAGCAATTAGACCAATAGGGGAGTCATTGATTGTCTGAACTTTTATCTGTGTTTGTGCGGATAGTTTTCCACATTGTCTGGTAGATGCCAGTGCTATAGCCCAGAAGGGATAGCTGTAATGTAAGGTTATCAATGCCTAAGTCTTTGCATTATTCAATCCCTCGAGCCGCTTGTAGATCTTTCTGGATGTATCGCGACCTGATATGGCAAATGTACGATTCAACACCGAAGACGGTTACAGAGAGTGGTGAACTCGGCCCGGACAATCCCAAAGGCCTACCTCTCATCTACAGAATCAGCCCACCAGGCCCGCTGGGAAGGTAAGGCCGCCAGGATTTCCAAAGAAGCATTCTACACTGACAATGCTTTTCTGCAACTTCTACCATCAGCGAGAACGTACAGAAACATGAACACATTCAACAAGCCGGTTTCGAAACAGTTTCTACTCTCCGGTTGTTCAAATACTGAATGGACTCGCAAAGTCTGAACTGTGTTTTGGTTTTTGCCACTGTTAACCTATTGTTAACTTATCTATGCTATTTAATTTCGTGATCTGCCTGGTACACCAGATAATAAATGCAATTCAATTCAATCCAATGCAATCTCAGACGAAATGAATCGAATTCCGTGAAGACTACCATCGGAGGAGACAAAAATAGTTAGTCACATTGACACTTCTGTCTGAACATTGCTGCGAGTGTTTCAGTCTCATCTTTTCTATTGTTGTGCTGGGTTCCTCCATCATTGAGGAATGCGATATTTGTGGATCCTCATCCTCCACTGAGTTGTTTGGTTTTTCACCACTATTCACACTGACTGTATATGACATGATTGCATTTATTATGTCCAATTTGTTAAATCTGTCGATCGCTTGCAGTTTAAAGTATTTGGCAAGTAAGTGGTCCAGGTTACTAACTTCACCTCATAGTGATGTGGACCTGGTGTTTCTCCAGGCAGGCCATTCTGTGTTCTTCATTGAGCAATACTCTTTGTGGTGGTTTTGAAATGGCCCACCCAGTATACATCCTCCAACTTGATCAACCTCTCAATTCTTCCACCAAACATTATTTAAAGTGTGTGTTTGTTGGGGGTGGTGGAGTAACAATGATCCACCAGCTGAAGGAGGGGAGTCAGCAGGAGATCTCTGTGACAGTGTTAAATCTGACGCCATGAGGCTGAGGGAGGGGAGTCAGTTAGTTGCTTCCATGTCTGTGTTTGATCTGACGCCATCAGGCTGAGAGTGGAGTCAGGAGAAGCTTTCTGTGTCAACGTATGATCTGATACAATTCGGCTGAGGTGGATGGATCAGCAGGATGTATCCGTGTCAGTGTTTAATTTGACATCATGAGGCTGAGGGAAGGGAGTCAGAAGGAGGTTTCTGTGTCAATGTTTGATCTGACACCGTGAGGCTTCATCATGTTCCGTTGTTGCTTGAGCAGTCTGTAAGGCAGCTCTCCCAATTCTGACATGAGTCCCCAGATGTTAGGAAGTAGGACTTTGCTGGGTCCATAGGGCTTCTTACTTTATTACTGTCAACTGAAGGGCTTGTCTTTTGCTGTATCTCACTGACTCAACTTCAGTTGCGATTGGACCCCGCAAGGTCTCAGTCATTCAGTTCCAGTTCCTCCCTGTGCCTTGTCTATTCTACAGTGTTCAACAACGTGTTATCTATCAAGTCAATGCGCAAATCTGTGTTTCAGCTGTGCATCTGTATCTCTGTATATTTCCCTGTTATCAACTTCATCTGCTACAATCACATCTATCACATTATCGCAGTAATCTTCAGCTTCTACACAATCTTCAGCAGCTACAACAACCCTATTTATCACTGTACATTCCTCCAATATCTGTACTCTACATATCTCTCTAACCCCCTCCAAAGCGGGACACCCTTCGTCGTCTCTCTAAGCTTCTCCAGCACCTTCAATGCTGTTTAATTGCAATTTCCTGCAGAATCTTGACGACTCCCTCTTTTTCTAACCACCTCCGGCACATACATCCCTCTTGATTTCTCTAACCTCCTCCAAATCCAACACTCCTCCCTATCTCTAAACCTCCTCCTATCCCTAGACCGCACCGTATCTCCCTAACCACCTCCAGCCCCTAGAACCGCCCCTAACTCTCTGACCACATCCAACCCCACAAGCCTCCCTATCTCTCTAATCTCCTCCAGCACCCAAAGCGATTTCCATTTCTCGAACTTCTTCCAAACACTGCCTCCCTCCCAATCGCTCGAACCACCTCCAGCCCCGCTACCCCTCCCTGTTTCACTAACTACCTCCAGCTCCTACACCTCTTTAACTATAACCACCTCCATACCTAACTCTCTAACTACCTCCAGCTTCCAAACCCCTGCCTATCTTGAAGCACATCCCGCCCGTACACACTTACCTATCTCACTAATCACTTCCAACCCAACACCATTACCTATCACTCTAACCTCCTTTAGCACCCATACCCCACATTTTCTATCACCCCCTCCAAACTCTACGTCCCTTTCAATCTTTCTAACCTCCTCCAAGACCTACAGCTCTCCCCATCTCTCTAAAAACTCCAACCACTACACCCCTCCATATCTCTCTACCCACCTCCAGACCCCACACCACTCCCTATTTGTCTAAAAACCTCCACCTCCCAAACCCCTTCTCTATCTCTCGAAACACCTGCAGCCCGTGTACCCCAAATTTGTCGAACCACTTCCAACCCTTACACAAGTTCCCATCTCTCTAACCTCCTCCCAAGTGCTACAGCCCTCCCTATCTCTACCCTGAACTGCTGCAACCCTCCCCAAACCGTGGGATAGAATTAAGAAAACATCAGTATCCTGTTCGAGTATGCACATGCCTCGCTATCTCTGTAATATGGAGTAATCTTCAGGTTTGATTTCCTATTTTTGTAACAACCCCCAGACTAGAAAACCACGATGATCTCCTGCAGATTTTGCACATCTTTATTTCTGTAATTTCCTCCAACATCTACACAGTTCCAAACTGCTGTTATCACCTCTTTCCGCATCCGGTCCCTCTGCCAATGAACTCCTCCAGCATCTATTCCACATTCTATATCCTCCAGCCCCTGACTCCATCTCTGTCCCTGTAACATTCGCCAGCGCCTAAACCCCACCCTATCTCTGTAACAATCCCTAGACCTGACACCAACTCCTTGTCGCTGTAAAACGCTTCAGCACAAACACATACTCCCTATCCTGTAACATTCTCCAGCACCTGCATGCTCTTGCTGTCAATGTAACATTCTCTAGCACCTAGACCTCTCCCATCCCTGTAGCAGTCCACATCACCTATACCACTCCATATTCCTGTCACATTCTCCAACACCTGCACCCATCAATACCTTCTAACAATCTCCAGCAAATAAGACCCTCCCTAACCATATGACATTCTCCGGAACCTGTAATCCTCTCGATCACTCATACCGTGGGTGGCACGGTGGCACAGTGGTTAGCACTGCTGCCTCATAGCGCCAGAGACCCGGGTTCAATTCCCACCTCAGGCGACTGACTGTGTGGAGTTTGCACATTCTTACCGTGTCTGCGTGGGTTTCCTCCGGGTGCTCCGGTTTCCTCCCACAGTCCAAAAATGTGCAGGTCAGGTGAATTGGCCATGCTAAATTGCCTGTAGTGTTAGGTGCAGGGGTAAATGTAGGGGAATGGGTCTGGGTGGGTTTTGCTTCGGCGGGTCGGTGTGGTTTTGTTGGGCCAAAGGGCCTGTTTACACACTGTAAGTAATCTAAAAATAAACATTCTCCAAGCCCTACACCTCTCTCTATCACTGTAACATTCTCCAGCACCAACACCCACTCCCTTCCCTGTAACATTCCCCAGCACCTACACCCACTCCCTATCAATGGAACACTCTCCAGCAACATCACCCCTCCCCATCAATGATACATGTTCCGGCACCTACACCCCAAGTGTTCTCTGTGACATTTCCCTATCCCTGTAATATTGTCCCGCCCCTGCACCCCACCCAATCTCTCGGCCCACCTCCATCCTGCACACCACTCCCTATCTCTCAAACCACCTCCAGTTCCCGGACACATCCCTGTCGCTCGAATTAACTCCAGCCCATATACTCCCCATCAGTCGAACCACTTCCAGCACCTACACAAGTTCCTATATCTCTAACCTGAGCTGTTGCCCCCCCTCCCCATACCCTGTGTAAGAATTAAGAAAAAAATGAGTAGACTGGTGGAACATGCACGTGTCTCTCTATCTCTGTAACATCTTCTCCCTTGCTTTCCTATTTCTCTAACATCCCCCAGACTATAAAACCATGATTGCCTTCTATAGATTTCACTCATCCTTATTTCTGTAACTTCGTCCAGCGTCTATACAGCTCTAAAATTCAGTTACCATCTCCTTCGCGTCCCGTCCCGCTTCTAGAAAACTCCTCCAGCTTGTATTCCATTTTGTATATCCTCCACCCTCTGACTCCATCTCTGTCCCTGAAAAAGTCCCCAGCACCTAAATCCACCATAACCTTTTAACAATCTCTGCACCCGACACCAACTCCGTGTCACTGTAAAACGCTTCAGCACCAACACATAATCCCTATCCCTATCCAGTCACTCTATACAGTCAACACAGGAATTCTTGGACATCATCAGAAATACACACATCGACAAGGAATAAACCCTGGTCTCATTTGATGTAACAGCACTGTTCACCTCTATCAACAAAGCCCTAGCCAGAGAAACAGTAGCCAACCTGCTGGACATACAGAACAGACAACAAGACCGGGAACCGATCAAGAAAGAGTGCATACTAGAAATACTGGACCTGTGCCTCACAACATACTTCAGATTCAACAGCCAAATATATGAACAAATCAACGGCACACCCATGGGCTCACCAATCTCTGGACTCATAGCAGAAGCAGTAATGCAAAGGTTAGAACAAACAGTCGTACCGCAAATTCATCCAAACTCTGGGTCAGATATGTGGATGAGACCTTTGTAATCATTAAAAACACAGAAATAGAGAACACACACCGGATCATCAACGCCACACTCACAGGAGTCCGATTTACTAGAGAGGAAGAAAAGGACAACCAACTCCCATTCCGAGACGTGATAGTACAGAGAACACCGAACGGAGAATTCACCACAAAGGTATACAGGAAAGCCACACACACAGACCAAGTCCTAAACTACGAAACCAACCACCCCAACACACGCAAAAGAAGTTGCATCAAGACACTGTTCAAAAGGGCCACAACACACTGCAGTACACTAGAACTGCAAAAAGAGGAAGAAGAACACCTATGCAATGTATTTGCAAAAAACGGATCCCCCTGCAGTTTCATCAACAGATGCCTAAGGGAAAGACAACGGAATGAGGACATGCCACAACCCAAAGGACTAGCCATATTGCCATACATAAAAAACATTTATGAACTGACAGCCAGACTGCTGCGACCACGAGAACTCATAACAGCACACAAACCAACAGCCACTCTCAGACAACAACTCACCAGGACGAAGGACCCGATACCCAACATGAACAAAACCAATGTAGTGTACAAAACCCCATGCAAGGACTGCACAAAACACTACATAGGACAAACAGGAAGACAGCTAATGATCCGCATCCATGAAGACCAACTAGCCACGAAACGACACGACCAGCTATTCTTAGTAGCCACATGCTCAGATGACAAGCAGCAAGAGTTGGACTGGGACAACACTACTATTCTAGGACAAGCCAAACAGAGAACGGCCAGGGAATTCCTAGAGGCATGGCACTTATCCACAGATTCAATCAATAAGCACATCGACCTGGACCGAGTATACCGGCCACTGCAGCAGACAGGTGGAACTGACAACCGGAAGCAGCAGAGACAAACCACCATAAATTCCAGATGAAACATCACGGAAGCGCTTCACAGAAGGTTCCCAAGCACTGAGGATATCACCTAGACAGGGGACGAAACGTCTGCAACACAAATTCCCAGCTCGGCAAACAGTACCACAACAATTATACACCTTCCTATTTCTGTCCCTTCTCCAGCAGTGACACTCCTCAGTACCTCAATCATCACCTCCACAGTATTTCCTTCCCTATCTCAGTAACCTCCTCCAGCATCTGTATCACTCCACTTCAAGTCGTCTCATCCAGCACCTGCATTACTCACTATCTTTGCATTCTCTACTGGCACCTACAGTCTTCTCTATTGCTGAAACGTCCTCCGGCCTTGTCTCACGGTCTCAAAATACTGACCTGGTGAATCAGCAGCCCCCATTTCACAAGCGGGAGTACAGACAGTGTCATTCTGGAGCAACCAGTAAAGTACATTAATATTTAAACTACTGATCTGGCGAATCCGCAGCCCACACTTCACCAGTGGAGTGGGGAGATCGTGAACCAGGGGGAAACTGGGAAGGTATATTAGAATATAAAATACTGACCTGTTGATTCAACAGACGTATTTCAGCTGTGGGAATGGGGAGAGCGTGAGCCAGGGCAGGCGGGAAGTTAGATTAGAATATAAATTACTTCCCTCGCGAATCAGTGGAGCGAAGGCTGAACAGGAGCGGAAGTAGATACAGGATTGGTAGGGAAAGTGAACTAATATATTCGCAGGTGGTGATGGTGGGGGGGGGGGGGGTGTAATTAGCAGGGGAAAAACACAGTGACCAGGTCTCTATGGATCAGAAGGGAAATAGTAAAATAGGATAGCGATGGTGACAGGAGATTCAATGGTAAGAGGAACAATCAGGAAATTCTCTGGTCACGAAAAGGACTTCCGGCAGTATGTTGCCTCCTGGTTGCCAGGGTCAGGTATGTTTTAAATGGAGTCATCAAGATTCTTAGTGGGAGGGAGAGCAGGCAGAAGTCGTGGCACAGATTGTCACCAATGAGATAGCTAGGAAAAGGAATGAGGACCTGAAAATCAATATGGGGAGTTACGTTCAAAGCTAAAAGGCAGGATGAGCAGAGTAGCAATCTCATCATTGCCAAAGGTGTCACGAGCAAGTGAGGCTGGGAAAAGAGAGCGAGTGCTGCTGAACACGTGACTGTAAGGCTGGTGTTAGGCGGAGGGCTTCAGATATGTGAATCACTGGGATATATTCTGAAGAATGCAGGAACTGTACAAGGTGGATTGGTTGCACCAGAAGTAGAGAGGTACCAAGATCCTGGGTGGGACGTTTGATCATGCTCTTCAAGAGGTTTTAAACTTGTTTGGCAGGAGGATGCGAACCGGAGGTAGTGGTTGCTTGTGAACAGGCACATAGAGCGTGTAGAGTCTGTGAGGAATGATAGATGGTTGACATGGCAAAGTTGAAGTCAGTGTGATGGATCAAAGCGTGTTTATTTTAATGCCAAGAAGTATCTTGAATAAGGATGACGAACTCAGAGCATGGATTCGTAGTTGGAGCTATGATGTTCTGGCTATTACGGAGACTTGGATATCACAGGGACAGGAATGTTTGTTGGATGTTCCGGGGTTCAGATGATTCAAAAGAATTAGGAAGTTAAATAAAAGCGTTGTGGTAGTGGCATTTATAATCCTGGCTCGTATCACAGCTGCAGAAACAGAGATTGTCGGGAAGGGTTTTTCCACAGAGTCAGTATGGGTTGAAGTCAGAAACAGGAAAGGAGCATTAACTTTATTCGGAGTTTTCAAAGACCAATTCCCCTCCCCCACATCCCGCTTCCCCATTGCAAAAAAAGACACGGAAGTGCAAACTGGGAGGCAGAGTTTGGAAAAATGCTGAAGCAACAGGGTTGTTGTCATGGATTACTTCAACATCCCTAATATTGGGTGGAATCTCCTTAGTTCAAGTACTTTGAATAGAACAGTTTCTTTTCAGATGTGTCCAGGAAGGATTCCTGATTCGATATGTGGATTGGCCGACTAGAGGCAGACCACACCGGATTTGGTGCTTGACAATGAACCAGGCGAGATGTCAAAACTCTCGGTGGGGGAACACTTCAGTAATTGTGATCACAACTCCCTGACCTAAAGTATAAGCATGGACAGAGATAGGAGCAGATTGCATCGGAAAGTATTTAATTGTTGGATTCTCTCAATATGAATATATTCGGATGGATTAATTATTCACTAAAAGACAGTTAGCAGACTGAACGATTTAATAGGTCATTCTTGTGTGGGAATGTGTGCAATATGGAAGATGTTAAGATTATTGAAGATTGAACAGGCCCCCGCATGGCCAAGATCAGTATAAATGACATATGATGCGAAAACATGCAGTTATCCAATTTGTTGGAGAGATTGGTGTGCAGTATATTTCTTACATCGTAAAATGTTGAAAACTACAGATGTTCATTAAACCCAAGGTGTCCTGGTCTATCAAGAGCTGACATTAAAATTACAGGTGCAGCAAGCTATTTTGGAAGCCAGGGGAATTATAACTTTTATTGTTTGAGGATTTAAATGCAAAATATCTTGCTGCAGTTGAATAGAAGCTTGACAAGGGGAAGAGCTGCACTCTGTTCATCCTATCCACACCCCTCATGCTCTCAAACACCTTGATCCAGAGCTCCTCCCAACCTTCTCTGCTTCAAACAAAATCCTTTTTTTATAGTTTGAGTACTCTCTTGTCGTGTTAATTAAGAAAAGCATTACCTGATATATCATCAGTGTTGAGTTTCATCAGACATTAACGTGGCCCCCTGAAAAATCTGTTTATTTTCTCATGTAGCCTAACACTTTCCTCCTCACTGTGAACTTTCTAACTATTCTTTCTGTCATCCACAACATTGATTATCATTCCCGCAAACACCATCCCTCACGTTCATTTCCTTATCATTTATGAAGCTCACAAATAAGCCTTGGTTTTCTACCTGTTCATCAGATGTTATACATAGAAGACGAATTGAGAATCGTATTTTGTTGTCTTTCCTATTGTGATGAACTGACAGCGTGATGCAGTTGAGGCCTTTTTATGAGGAAGTCACAATTTTACTTTGGACATGAAGCTGAATTATCCTTTTATACTATGCTCCTCTATATGTTTTATTCGTAAGGCTTGTATGTAATTTACACTGAACTAGGTACAGGTGACTTGCACTGCAAATTTTTTGTTTTATATGGATCTGGATAATGATCTTCATAACATTCCCGGCAATAGTCAGAGCTGAAGGAATTTTTCGTGAGCAGGATGGAAACAGACCCAAAAGGTTGTTTGGAAGAGGAGACTAATAAGAATAATAGTTCAATTGAATTCTACATGATTGACATAGTGTCGGAGATCAATTAATATTCAAGTTTACCTTGACTTGGAAACAAATGATTAGAACACACGGCTCCAGGGATTGCAGGCATGGTTAAAGATTTGTTATAAGGTTTTCTAAACTTAATATAGTCATTATAGCTTACTTATATAAGATAATTGAACACGTTTTGCTATATTAACATTCAACAACAACCACAAGATAACAAAAAGAAGCAAACAAAATCGAGATTTTTTTTCCAAATGACTTTTTTAACGAACTTTCTAAGGGTGGTCTAAAATGAAATTAGAAAAGTCTGTATGTGTTTTAAAAGTTCCATTTTTTAAATTAAACAGCAACACTCTTTTTGTTTCGAAAAACCGAAGTTTCTTTTCTCAAATAAGAAGTTGTGCTTTCATTATGGATACACATACTCAGCTCTGTAGGAGACATTTTTCTTCAAGGAATTTATTGAAGAGGATTTTTTAAATTTAGTTAATTAGCGAAACGGTTGGTTTAATTTAATGATTATATGTATATGCATATTTACTTGTAAATGCATCCCATTTCAACATGACATGTAATATTAGTAATAGTAACATATTAAAGCCACATATCAGGTACAGAAAAGATGGCTGAAGGAATTAGAAAGTTGTTACGCAGCAAAAACAATCAGACAGATGTGAGATTCTCAGAAAAGTTAAGAAGGTCGTTGAAAAGTCTTCGGTAGCTACTCCTCTATCAAACAGATATTCAGTCTTTGCAACTGTTGAAGGTGGTCGTCCCTCTGAGGAAAATGGATTCGGCATCGTTTGTTCGACACTTGGAACGATTCTTATGTTCAGCAGCGTCTGGCCAGATTTAGTAGAAACGTTGCTACAGCGGAGTCTTCTGTTAGGGGTATCAATAGGACATTCTGGGGCAGTGAGCATAAATTTAGAATAGATTGCTGGTTTCCCGGTGCGAGGTTTAAGAACGTGTCCGAACGTTTCAAACATTTTGCTAAAGGTGAGATCGTAAAGCCTGATCTTTTTTTTACATATTGGTAGGAATGTCATGTTCAGGGAAAAGTGAAGGTGATAGATCAGAGGGAAAAGATTAAAGCAGTGAATCTAAGAGGTGAGGTATACGACTAAACAAAATTCTTAGTGAAGTCCTTTATTTCTGATTTACTCCCAATGCAAAACTCAACCACGGGATGGAACAAAAGGTTCTCGAGAAAAATCAACTGCTGAAAAGCTGATGTGTTGTTCAAGGATTTAGGGTTTTGGGAAATTGGGATGTCATTTGGAATAGAAAATGCCTTTTCAAAAACGATTGCTCAAATCTAAACTGGAAAGCGACCAATATCTGAGCAGGAAGATTTGCTCACTCGAGTAGGGAGACTTTATATTGATAGGGAAGGCAAGTGCCCGTATTCTCAGTGGCAATATTAATGATAGGATTGGTGGAGAAGATTGTGAATGTAAGGAGAGTACGTCAATTAGAAACGAAAGACGAATGAGTCAGGGTATAGAGTAATTCTGGAGACCTAAACTACTTTTATTTCAATGAAAGTGGTTTTACAGGGAAGGCTGATGAACTCAGGGCTTGTTTAAAAACATGACATTGGGACACCATAGCAATCACAGAGATTTGTCTGCGAGATGTTCAAGAGTGGCAATCCAATGTTCCAGGTGCTAGTTGTTATGAGAAGGATAGAAACGGATTAATGGGTTGGGGGCTGGAGTCTTTGATTAAGGAATAAATTATTGCTAAAACTAGGCAAGCTATTGTTGAAAACTGGTCCAGTAAAAATATCAGGGTATAAAATACAAATTAAGAAGTAACGATCACTTTGCCATGTTTGGACTATATTCTCATTTCTGAGGAATATACCGGCAGAAATTTAAAAAGAAGAAACTGAAGATCACATGGATGGGATTGTACTATATGCTCGCAACAGTAAGAAAGAAATTGAAAAACAAATATGGAGGACGATCTCAGATATATGTGAGCATAATGAGGTTATACTAATGGAGAAATTTAATTTCCTCAGCGTTGACTGGGACTAACAACATGCTAATGGTATGTATGATGAAGCATTTGATAAATGTTTTCAAGAACTTATTTCTTTATCATTATGTAAATGTTCCTCCGAGAAAAGGAACAAATTTCAATCTTCATTTGACAGTAAGGCTGGACGGGTGAGTTAAGTAAAAGTAGGGCAACACTTTGGATCTTGCGATCGTGATTCCATTAATTTGAAGATGGCTATTCAATTAATAAGCCTTTCATTAAACAAATCATTTTTATAATTGCAGTACAACAAATTTTAATAGCATGAGACAGGGAGAGTGAAATATTGATTGCAGCCGACTGTTCGCAGGGAAAAGGATCTCTGAAAGGTTAAAGGCGTTCAGCAGTGTGACGACGAGAGTACAGGGACATTATATTACTTGTAGAGTGAAGAGTAAGGCTGGAAAGATTAAGGGTTTAGTTTAGAGTGATGCTGGAAAATCACAGCAGGTAGGCAGCACCTGAGGAGAAGGAAAGCCAATGTTTTGGGCAAAATCCATTAATCAGGAATGGAGGCAGGGAGCCTCCAGGGAGGAGAGATAAATGGAACGGGGGGAGGGACTGTGGAGAAGGTTGAAAAGAGTATGTGAGGTGAATGTGGATGGGGATGGAGTTGATAGAACAGAGAGGAGGTTGGGGGAATTTAGCAAAAAATACATTTTTTGGACGTGTGTATGAAGGACATAGATCAGAGGGGGGTGGAGCGGATAGGTGGGAAGGGAGATCGGCAGATAGGGCAGGCTAGGAGGAGAGTGCTAAGCTGGAAGTTTAGAACTGGGGTAAGTTTGGCGGAGGGGAAATAGGAAACTGGTGAAGTCCACATTGATGCTTTTGGGCTGAAGTGTTCCGAGGCAGAAGATGAGGCGTTCTTCCTGCAGGCGACGGGTGGTGGGGGAGCGGCGGTGGAGAAGGCTCAGGATCTGCGTGTATTCGTTAGAGTGGGAGCGGGAGTTGAAACGTTGGGCCACGGGGTGGTGGGGTTGATTGGTGCGGGTGTCCCGGATATGTTCCCTGAATTGCTCTGTGAGGAGGCGTCCAGTATCCCCAATGTCGAGGAGACCACATCGGGAGCAACGGATACAATAAATGACATTGGCATTTGCGCAGGCTCTGAGAAAGCAAATGTGGCTGTTGTAGCGAGTCTGTTTCAGTACATGGTTGAAGAGCTTCAGGGCAGAGGAGATGACCTGGGGGTTGCAGTGAGAGAGACAGACTCACTGAGGTTTTTGTGGAGAGAGGAGTACTTCTTAAGGGTCGGCATTCGTGCAAGAAGATTCGCAGTAAGGTTAAAATCAAGTAGGCAAAAGTGAGGTCTGCAGAGGCTGGAAACAAGAGTTTTTGTTAGAGTACTGCTGGAAAAGCACAGCAGATAAGGCAGCATCCGAGGAGCAGAAAAATAGCCAATTATGGCAAAAAAAAATCATTCAGCAGGAATGGCGGCAGGGAGCCTCCAGAGTGAAGAGAAAATGGGGGTGGGCTGTGGATGGGGAGAAGGTAGCAAAACGTGCAATAGGTGAATGGATGTGCGGATGGAGTCCCTGCGCCACACTCCATTTATCTCCTCCTCTCTCGACAAGAATGCCAGTGAGTCTCTCTCTCACAGTAACCCCCAGGTCATCTCCTCTGCCCTGAAGATCTTCAACCATGTACTTAAACAGACTCGCTAACACAAGCCACATTTGCTTCCTCAATGCCTGCGCATCCACCAATGTCATTTATTGCATCTGTTGCTCCAGATGCAGTCTCCTCTACATTGAGGAAACTGGGCGCTTCATCGCAGAAAGTTTTAGGGAACATCTACGGGACACCCGCACAAATCAACCCCGCTGACCTGTAGCCCTACATCTTAACTCCCCCTGCCACTCTATCGAGAACATGCAAGTCCTGGGCCTCATCCACCGACGCTCCTTCTCCACCCGAAGCCTGGAGAAAGAACGCCTCATCTTCCGCCTCGGAACACTTCAACCCCAAGGCATCAATGTGGAATCACCAGTTTCCTCATTTCCTCTCCCCAGTTCCAAACTTTCAGCTCAGCACTGTCCTCAGAGCCTGTCCTCCGTGCTGATTTCACTTCCACCTCTCCGCTCCACCCACCCTTCTGACCTATAACCCTTATCCGCACATCCATCCTCCCATTGTACTCTTTGCTAACTTCCCCCACCCTCTCCTCTGACCTATCACCTCAATCCCCACCCCGATTCACCTATTGTACTCTTTGCTACCTTCTTTCTGGACCCACCCCTCTCGTTATTCTCTCCACCCTAGAGGTTCCCTGCCTCCATTCATGATGAAGGGCGTTTGCCGGAAACATCGGTTTTCCTGCTGCTCGCATGCTGCCTGTCCTGCTGTGTTTTTCCAGCACCACTGTAATCTAAACTCTGGTTTCCAGCATCTGCAGTCGTCTCTTTTGCCTGGTAAGATTAAGGAACGATGGATAAATAAAATTATTGAGGTACTAATCAAGAATAAAGGAGAATCTTAATTTCGACATAGGCAACTTGGTTCACATGAATCTGTTAACCATTGTAAAGAGTGTGGGTGACTCTTAAGAGGATATGCCAAAAGGGGATATCAGATAACATTAGCAGATAAGAATGACACTAATCCAGGGAGTTTCCACAACTACATTAACAGCAAGAGGGGAACTAGGGAGAGGGTAGGGCCTCTGAAATTTCATGGAGGATATCTTTGTGTTAAACCCAAGAGATGGGGATCACGACCATCTTGTTAGTGATGTTTCAGACAGCGGCAAACACACACGATTGCGTGCACCTCACATTTATCCAGATTCAAATCTTTCTGCCATTTGTAAACCCATTGATCCATTTGATCAAGATCCTTTTGTAATCTTAGAAAATGTTATGCACTGCACCACCAATATTGGTGTCATCCGCAAGCGCACTTACCATGCTTTTAAATTCTCATCCAAATCATTTATATAGATGACATACAATGAGAACCCAGAACTACCATCTGTGGAACTCTGTGGGTCACAAGCCTGCATACCGAAAAGCAACCCCACACCATTCCTCTCTGTCTCCTGCCATTAAGCTATTTGAAAGTGCTGGAAAGAAACCCAGCAGTTCTGGCCCCATCGAAGGAGAATTAACGTTTTTAAATCCAATATGACTTGTTCAGAACAGGTTCATATCAGAGTCGGTATGTTAGCTCTGTTTCTCTCTGGAGATCCTGCTTGTCTGCTGCGTTTCTGCACCATTTTGTGCTTGTTTGTCAGATTTACATTATCTCTAGTATTTTGCTAGTTTTTGATTGTTCTCGATGTTGAACCTGATTATATTCGGACCATATGCTCCGGTCCTGTTGCCATTACTTGTGCCGGTGTCACTGGTATTGCACTGAAACCTGTAACTTCCTTCTTTTCCAAAAATAAATCCTTGTCAATATCGTCTTAAATGCGCGAACCTCAGCAAAATGATTTTGATTTAAAAGACACTAAAAAGGCGGCTACACTTAACGAATAAACAGGAATAGACTTTTGATGATGACATTGTCTGTCCTTTGTGAATAAGCCTGTCTTCTCGGCTCTGAAAGTTTTGAAACTATTTATCAGGATAATTAAAGTGAAGATGGTGGTCACGTAGCTTATCATGTCTGCACCAGACGGAATGAACTGTGCACTTCCTGCTACGCTGCTGCAACTCCCTGTAATCCCACAGATTTGTTACCTGTGTCTGTTTTTTAAATTTGAATATGCTGTTCAGATATAAGCAATCTCCCTGACTCATTAAACATGGGTTTTATAGAACAAGGTTATTGTACATGTCACATTTGTCTTTGGACTGAAGTCACAAAGTTTAAGTCTTATTGCAGTAATCCAATAAGCTGTTTTCAGATGTTTGTGACTTTACATTAAAATTCCTGAAGCACTTTGGGTGTTGAAGATACAAAATTACCTTCTAAGTGCAATAAGATCAATGTCCAGACAAATCCACAGTTCCTGTGTATGGTCAGGGCAAATATGCCCCATGAAAATCTATTGTTTGGCAATGTTTTGGAGGAGGGGAGATTAACACAGTAAAAATCTCTTGATTGCGTGTCTTTTTTGTGGAGCTTGTGGGGGTTCAGTTGTTACAGCATTGTACATGGACAACAGAGCAGAATCATCCAGCCTGCTGAAAGGAATCATCCATCATTCTTCCTCAGAACGAACTTCACTAGAGCAATTCCTGATGGGGGATTAGACCAATTGCCAAAATTGTCAATATCCATTCCACTCCAGCTTTTATTGTGAACTGGAAGTAACATACTGAAAGAAGTTAACAGGAATTGTTTGTACAGTGACTGCCTTTGATGTCTGTCTCCATGGATACTAATTGTGTCACTGGAGGGTTTACCTCTTCTATTAGTAAGGGGCTTCTTTCGAAGTGTTATCTTATTGTAGCAGCAGATGCATCACCTCAGACACTAACAGCGTTCAGCAGTTGCAGTGATCAGGAGAAGAAAATTCAAAATCTAATAACTTTAGACTGGAAAGTTACAATAGCATATCAGATTCTCGACAGATTCAGAATAATTTCGTGCGGATTGGAGGGTGGCGAATGTTTTACCACTTTTTAAGAAAGGAGCGAGAGAGAAAGCAGGAAATTATAGACCAGTTAGTCTGACCTTCGTGGTGGGAAAGATGCTAGAGTCAATTATAAAGGATGGAATTACGACACATCTGGATAGCAATAACAGGATAGGTCAGAGTCAGCATGGATTTATGAAGGGGAAATCATGCTTGACTAATCTTCTGGATTTTTTTGAGCATGTAAATCTGAAGATGGACAAGGGAGATCCAGCGGATGTAGTGTACCTGGACTTTCAGAAAGCCTTTGATAAAGTCCCACATGGGAGGTTAGTGAGCAAACTTAGGGCGAATTGTATTGGGGCAAAGTACTAACTTGGATTGATAATTGGTTGGCTGACAAAAAAACAAAGAGTAGGGATAAGCAGATCCCTTTCGAATGTCAGGCGGTGACCAGTGGGGTACCGCAGGGATCAGTGCTGTGACCGCAGCTTTTTTACAATATGTATTAATGATATAGAAGATGGTATTAATAGTAACATTAGCAAAGTTGCTGATGATACAAAGCTCGGTGGCAGGTGAAATGTGAGGAGGATGTTAGGAGATTACAGGGTGACCTGGACAGGTTAGGACAGATGCATGGCAGATTCAGTTTAATGCGGATAAAAGTATGGTTATCCACTTGGGTGACAAGAACATTAAGGCAGATTATTACCTAAATGGAGTCTAGTTAGGAAAAGGGCCAGTACAAAGAGATCTGGGTGTTCTTGTACACCAGTCAATGAAGACAAGCATGCAGGTACAGCAGGTAGTGAAGGAAGATAATAACATGCTGGCCTTCATAACAAGAGGGATTGAGTATAGAAGCAAAGAGGTTCTTCTGCAGCTGTAAAGGACCCTGGTGAGACCGCACCTGGAATATTGTGTGCAGTTCTGGACTCCAAATTTGAGGAAAGACATTCTGGCTAATGAGGGAGTGCAGCGTAGGTTCACGAGGTCAATTTCTGGAATAGCGGGACTAGCTTATGTTGAAAGATTGGAGCGACTGGGCTTGTATACCCTTGAGTTTAGAAGACTAAGAGGGGATCTGATTGAGACGCATAAGATTATTAAAGGATTGGAAACTCTGGAGGCAGGAAACATGTTTCCGTTGATAGGTGAGTCCCGAACCAGAGGACACAGCTTAAAAATAAGGGGTAGCCCATTTAGGACAGAGATGAGGAGAAACGTCTTCACTCAGAGAGTGGTGGGAGTGTGGAATGCTCTGCCCCAGAAGGCAGTGGAGGTCCAGTCTCTGGATTCGTTTAAGAAAGAGATGGATAGATCACTCAAGGATATTGGAATCGAGGGTTATGGAGATAAGGCAGGAACAGGGTACTGATTCAGGATGATCAGCCATGATCATAATGAATGGTGGTGCAGGCTCGAAGGACAGAATGGCCTCCTCCTGCACCTATTGCCTATTGTCTTAAACTGTCCCGCTTCAGATTCTGTTAGCAGACACTTAGTTCAGTTCGTACGAAAGATCAATACATTCACCAAATAGACTGCATGGTTTATTCATCCAGCCACTGTTCACCTCATGAGTCTTTTGAATGTCGCGGGTGTGCGTTCTTCATTTCAACGTGAATCAATTTAAACTGATATGTCTCAATTGGGGTTACAAACGCAGAAATTTCTTTCGCCCTCTCTGATGAAGTTACCTGCCAGTACCCATGCATTACGTCTAACTTCGTGATGTAACTGAATTGTCTGACTTTCTTGATACAGTCCTTTAATCTCGGAATTGGATGATACCGATTTTGTAACGGCGTTGACCTTCTGATAATCCATGCAGAATAGTTGAGTCCCGCCCTGTTTGGAAACCGAGACGATCAATGAACTCCACTGTCTCTGGTTTGGTTCGATGACTTCCTTGCCAATCAAGACCTCCTAATGAATCTCGACCTCTTTGGCTTTGAATGGATTAAACCAATAGGAATGTTGTTTTATTGATGCAGTATTCCCTGCGTCTACTTAGTTTGCAACAGCATTCGTCCACCTCATCCTATTCTTACATATGTTCTGATGCTGCAGTAGCAAATCTGTCGACTGCGTTCTATCCTCCTAAGACTTTTAGGTCCCTAACATATCCCACTCCTCAGGGATAATTCATTTCTAATGTCCATTTAGAGGCACATCATCTGGGTTTGATTCCTCACTCTGTGGTGCAGTACCGAACACATGTTTTTGTCCCGTTTCTTTCTCCCTAGTATAAAGCTTTTTTTTTCAGCATGGTCACATGACATACTCGATACTTGTTCTTTTCTATCTGGTTTCTTTACTAGATGGTTGACCTGACTGAACTTCTTCCTACTTTGATATGGAGTACTAAATCTGGTTTTGAACGGATTTCCTATTGCATGCAACATTACTAACAAGTTATCCCTTCTGGAAAACGTCCGAGTGTCTATCACCTGCTTCATTCTACATTGTGACCTCTTCAGGTGCTGTTTAGCGAACTCACCTAAGCGATTTAATATCTCCCTTACCTCGAAAAAATAACTGAATTGTGAGATCTACGATTTTGGTCCTGTCAATCTATCTTTAGTTCATTTCAAAGGGCCTCTCACTTCATGACCGAATATTAACTCAAAGGGAGTGAACTGAATAGATTCGTTTCAGGCACCTCTCATGCCAAACAATGCGAATGGGATACCTTTATCCCAATCATTCGGGTAACCCTGACAGTGTGCTGTCAACATGATCTTCGGTGTCTGATGGCACCTTTCTAAATCTCCCTGGTACTCAGGATGATACACACTGGACTTAAAGTGATGTATGCCTAAGCTATCCATAACCCCCTTAATTGACCTTGCAAGAAAATGTTACCAATGGTCCAACTGAATCTCACTGGGGAGCCAACACCCTGTGAAGAAAGCTACTAACTCCTCTACTACTCTTATTGAATTGTTACTCCATAATGGAATTGCCTCCAGAAATCTGGTCGATTCGCACTTTTGGATGAGTAGTGGACTGACGCAATCAATTATAACCCACATGAAAAGTTCTTCAAATGTAGTAATTGGCAACAAAAGTGCTTTATTTTACGGCCTGTAGTTTCACAACTATTTGGCATGTATGACACATTCGGCAAAAATAAACCCTATCATTGTGCATTCCAGGAAAATAAAAACATTTTTGGATCAAAGCCTGAGTTTTTCGTACCTCTAAGTAACTTTCTACATGCAGAAAGAGCTTGCACCTCCTATCTGCATGTAGAAAGCAACACAACCTGGTGCGTTTCAGCACATTCTTCCTCGAAACAAACCTGCCGTAGTCTCCATTTCCGTCTTAGGATTCTATCTTTCAGATGATAATGCTCTGGAACATTCTCTGCCGCCTTTCCAGTGTGCACATTCACATGTACATCTTTTATTGTATTGTCTTGCTTTTGCAAGTCTCTTCGTCTTTCAGGAATATACATCTCTGTTTGACCGTCTGCCTGATCATGTTCTTCCTGCACATTTATGTCAAACAGGGTACCCACTAACTGACACTCAACTCCTTCGGCTTTCTCTTTACTTTTTGCATCGTGCTTTGACGTATAATAGTGTGATCTGCTTAACACACAAATGTGGAAATACCAGGGTATTTTCGTTTTAACTCATCAGTTTCATGATCTTCCTTAGGCTTCTCCACTATACGGGGTGTCACTCCGAGTTTGGACCCTGCCAAATCATTCCGAAGGAACAAACTGAATTCATAGAACTTGAACACGTTCAATCACTCACTGTAAATTTCCCAGTCTTGAGTTGGCAATCCAACCTGATCTAACATCGGGTAAAGCTACATTTCTTTCCATCTGTCCCACAAATTACCCCACACTCGGGTAACAGACCAGAAGAAGTGCATATTCGTTCATCCCTTCTGATACGTGACTAGTTTCATCCTGTATTGCTCAGAACTATAACCTGTTGTCCTTCTCGCCGTTTCTTTGTGAGTAATCATTACACAGAGTTACATTCTTTAGAGAGATCAAGTATTAACTTCATACTTAGCTCCTACTGATCTGTGAACTGCACTCTCCTGCACCCGCTCAGCTGTTCTTGGGGTTTCGTTTATTACGTTCATTAATGCTACTGGCTTAGCTTCTTGTCCCACATCTTTTTCCACAGTGCCTTTCTTTAACGACAGCACTATGACTGTACGTGCCCAAATTTCTGGCAGTGAAAACGCCTGTTCCCAATACCGTTCCGAAACCACTGACACTCCATTTTCTGTGTCTCACTCAATGTCGGTGAAAACACCTGAGGCCATTGACCTGTTTTCACCCTCTTGGAGTTTTTTTTTTATCCTGTGCGCTCGACTCACTGCTTCGTTGTGTCGGATCTCGCCTTATCCCAACGTTTATCCCTCACAGGACGAAATTCTGGCCGGAAATTTGTCTTATGATCCAACATGTACTCATCTGCTACTTCTGTTTCCCTTCTCACTTCCTGAACTTTCTGTTACTCCACGTGAAGTCTTACCATCTCTGCAAGTGAGTTGTTTTAAGCTCCTCCAGTAGAATAATCTCTCTGGGTTCCTCAAGCGTCTTATCTATTTTCAAACCACATATCCATTGATCCAAATGATTATGTTGAATTCTTTTGAACTCAACATAATTTTGATCATGTTCCTTCTTTGTGTTTAGAAACTGCTGCCGCTATGCTTCCCAAACCAATTCATAAACATTTAAAATAGCCTGTTTAACATCTTAATAATCACTTCACGCCTCGTATGACAGTGTGGCAAATACCTCACTGGCTCTACCTACCAGTTTAAACTGAATGGGAAGTTCCCATAAATCCTTGGACCATTCCATCTGCCTCGCCCATTTTTCAAATGAAATAAAGAAGGTTTCGATACCTTTCTCAGCAAAGTCTGGTAGGGTTTTGGCACATTTATATATCACTACCTCATTTATACATTATATATTTATCATTTACAAAGCAAAACCTCTTATCTCAAAACGAAGCAGCTTTCAGTTCTGCTGTGTATTCCTGTCTTATTTTCTTCTTCTTCAGGATTCTGCTTCACAGATTAATGATCGATAAAAGTACCTTTAAGAGAGAAATTCTCGGGCAGTCTTTTTACATTTTGGTGGCTTTGGAGTTCTCCTCTCAACTGTTCAATTTTACCTGACCTCATACTCCCAAAACACAGATTATGTCATTGAGTTTTAAGAATGTCAACGTACTAAACTCTCAAATTAGATTGTACTTTCGTATTAATTGGGTATACCTTAAACTGATTGGCCTAATTCAAATCTCCTTCTTTGTCTTTAGAAAACCAGCTACCCACGCTAACCAACGAGCTGGACCACATGTTACATCGTATGTTTTTCAGAACACTTAGTGCTGTCACTGCTTTAAGAGAGTTAAGTTTTAACTCTCTTAAAGGTATAATATACCCACATGTTCATAACACACTTTATGTTTTGGTCTTCCTTGTCATAATGTAATCCATTTTGCTCGTAATTTATTTAGAAAATTTGTGTGCTCAAGTCTTTGGTCAATGTTGTGCCAAGGGGTGTTTACGGGTTTTGTGGTAAGTATTGGAGACAGCATCGTTACGTTGGCATAATCTGTTGGGTTTTCGGATAGAGTTTTGGTCTGTATTCTGTTCTCTTTTGCTTGTGTTTGTTCAGTAATCTTGTTAATAATTTTTGTTCATTTTGAACATAATTGGTTTGAACAGCTGCATCCCTCCTCGACTATCAGCGTTACTTCTGCTTAACACAACTCGCAAAGATGGAGTCTGACTACTTCTTTAAGTGTTTTGAGGGTATCTGGCCTGGCACATGACACCGTATTGGGCTGACCTTCCATTGAACCAAAATTTGTTACAACATGATCTTTCTCTTCGAATCTTTGAGCCTTACACATATCATGGAATATTCGTTTCTCAATTTATTCATTCCATGGAATATTGTTTCCTGACCATGTACAGTGATTTTAGATTTATCAAAGCGATGATTACTTACTCCATATGACGCCTGTTTCAGCACATGTCGGATCGCTCAGGATTACATTTTTATGCCCGACTCATATTCTCAATACAGGCAGCGATTGAATTTGGGTAGACATCAACATCCTCTGAGAACACTATGATCAACTCTCAACAATCCACAAGTTGGTTCTGCTTTCCATGTAAAAAAACTTGCTGAAATAGTCATATGTTGAATGCTACCTGAATAATTCAAATTCTTGCCATTGATCAAATTCTGTCCTATTGAAGGAATTTTGCAAATGTATTTGCAGATTATTGTGCTCGTTTGTCTTCATGTAGGTTTGTTGGTTCCTTTGTTTGTTTGCAATGCATGTGAAATAGGATTGCAAAAATTGCACTTAATCCTTTGAAACTATTAACTGAAATCACCATTGTATGAATTCTTTGAAGATCATTAATTGCATGATCAGACTCGACAAAAGAAAATCGATAAACTTTTTTTTTACCAAACGATAATTCGAGGTAAGCACCAGAAGAATAGTATAGTACTAAGCTATTTGGCAGTGTATGTTATGAAGATGATACTCAGAGGCTGCAGAGTGACTTGTACACACTGCCTGAGTGAGAAACGAATTGGCAAATGTACCCATAATGTGGATAAATGTGAGGTCATCCACTTTGGCCCGAAATGTCGGAAGGCAGATTATTGTAAGAATGGTAACAGTTCAAGGAAAGGTGAGATGCAACGAGACCTGGGCATCATAGTGGAACGGTCGCTGCTGGATAGTATGGAGGAACAGCAGGCAGTCAGGAAACATAATGACATGCTGGCCTTCGTCGCAAGAATGGTTAGTATCGGAGCAAGGATGTCTTGCTGCACTTATATCGGGCCTTGGCGAGGCCACACTTTGAGTACTCCGTGTAGCTTTGAACTCTTTGGCTGAGAAATAGCGTTCTTGCTATTGAGGGCGTCCAGCAATGGTTCACCAGACTGATTCAGAGATGGCAAGATTTACATTTGAGGAAAGTCGAAGTATGTGAATATAGAAAGCAGCACAGCAGTTCAGGCAGCATCCAATGAGCAGGACTGTCGATGTTTCATAAGCCCTTCACCAGGCATAAGGAGGAGGTATTGGGTGACACATAAATGGAGGCATAGCGTGGGGCTGCGTGGACGTTCGGTGGGGTGGCAATTGATAGATACAGGTGGGAAGTGTTTGGAAACGTTGCTGGGACGAATGGTTTGGATGTGTGAGAAGGGGGCTGGCAGCTTGGTCAAGTTAAAAGGCCTTAATGATTTGGAAGGCTCGATTTGGGATGAAGTGGGGCAAGTGGAAATGAGGAAACTGGTGAAATTGGCATTAATTCCGTGTGTTACAGGACCCAGGACGGAAGGTGAATTGTTCTTCTTCTAGTTAGCAGATGGCTTTGACTTGTCGGTGAATGAAGGTGATGAATGTTTTGTTGGATTGAGCTTGTATTCACTGGAACTTAGAAGGGTGGCGAGCCATTGTCACGGGAACATATGACATGCTCATGGGGCTACACACGCTCGATGACAGAAGAATGTTGCTGATGTTGGTAAAGTCCAGAACTAGGGGTCAGAGCCTAATAATGAGTATTCTAGTCAGATTTGAGATGAAGAAGAATTTGCTCATTCACAGAGTTATGAACCCTTGGAATTCTCTCCCCCAGGATTTTTTTCCGTCCAGTTCATCAGATATATTAAATGTGGCATGGGCAGGAAGTGGGAATGAGATACTGAGACTTCATGATCAGCCATGATCCTATTGAATGGTAGTGCATGCTCGAAAGGCCGAATGCTCTACTGCTCAATCCATTGTTTGTGTTTCTATGTTTCTGGTATTGTGAATATATTACTGCAATAGTCAGGAGAGAAATACCCTTAATTTGTGTATGAGCAACATTTCTGCAATACTATTTTCATCATACATGTGGCAGGGCTTGTTTCCCCACCCGCTCTGCAGGAGTGGAATCATTTCATCTAAGTCACGTTCAGGTGCTAGAAAATTCAAGCAAAGGAGGCTGTTTGAGAAAATGCCGTGGAAATGGACATCCTGATCAACCCAAACTTGATGAATGCACATATTTAACAGAAAAAAAGAAATAAGATTATCAATGTGAATGATCCTTTGATATCTGGCTTGTCATGCATATAAACAGAAACCATCAGCCTGCATTTGGTAAAACAATATAACAAATGCTAATTATGGAAAAACTAATTATCTCCTTGGTGGATTGAATGGTGCATAAATGAGCTCGTCTGCTATTAGCTATGAAATCCATCAGTCAGTGCCTTCCTGTTTATACGGAATTTACTGAGAAAATGGAAAAACCTGCAATAATGTTGGTAAAAGAGATTTACTACCCGATTATTGCAACCATTGGCATACCTGGTATGTTCTAATTGTCTGTTTCTTGGTAATTGCGATGATGTGGAGGATTTAGTGTTGTACTTGAATGTTCAAACTCAGAGGTCAAACGACACCAGGTTATTTTCAGGTGATTTCAAATGACTAAAGAACGGTGTTCCAAAAGCTTGTGATTTCAAGTCAACCTGTTGGAGACTAAACTGGTGTCGTGTGACCTATGTATTAGTAATTGATATTGACGATTTCATTATTCCTACTACAAAGCAGGAAAGTAGTAGTCTCCTCCGAATAAGCGTTCTAAATCCGCTTGTCAGGTGAGCAAACATTCTACTCGATCATGTTCCATCTACCTTACTAAAATATCATTACTCCTGTTGCAATATTTTTGAAATGACTGCACAAAAGTTTTAGTAGAGTTCCGTATTATTCTGTGCAGTTCAGACAGAGTTGATAATGGTATTTCAGGTATCTATCGCATTTATAAAATGGTAATGGACATATAAGGTGTATCACTTCCCATGCAACGTCCCAATAATAACCTCCATCTTTTAGTTTTTTTTTCATACCGATGCTCTGTAAATGGAATAAATCTTTCACAACAGGTGCTTCTTAATTGATGTCAATCAGTTGTTAAAACGTGAATAATCTGGTCTCTCCTCCTTGCAGCAAATGTGATGACTCTTATAATTCTGCCTCGAAGGAACTGCGGTGTTACTAAGTGCACGTCAGTCTACATGATAGCCATGGCCTCAGCTGATCTAATGGTTATTTTCATCGACGTAACCTTATATCGCATTTTCAGTTTTCATTTTCCATTTTCATTCTTGTCGCGTACTCCAGTGTGCAGGACTATTTTATACACGATGATTTCCAGCGTGGACTTATCTGTTTGGTTCACAGTTTCTTTCACATTTGACCGTTTTGTAGCTATCTGTGACCAGAAATTTAAACGAAAGTTCTGCACCACAAGAAATGCTGGCGTAGTCATAACAGCGTTCTCTTTTGTCAGTTTTCTCAAGAATATTCCAACTTTGTTTGCATATGAAACCCAACATCTAATTGACGGAGTGCAGTGGGGTTGTCAGTCAAGTGAAGATTTTTTTTTCTCACCACCAGGTATAGCCTTCGTCTGGTTTCACACCACCTGGGTCGTTTGGTTTCCTTTTTCTCTGATTCTCTTGTTTAATTCTATGACCATAAGATCTATTCTCCTGGCCAATAGAATTCGCCAAGCCCACAAAGGTTATCGAGATAAAAATTGCAGTGATCCAGAGATTGAAAACCGCATGAAATCCATCATTTTATTGCTCTCTGTGTCAGGTTGTTTCATCTTGTTTTGGTTGACAGCTTCTGTGAGCTTTGTGTCAACTCGAATATCAAACTCCACCTATTACAGAGGCGACTACAGTGATCCAGGATACGTCGCCCATGAAGCAGGCACTTCGCTGAAGTTTTTGATTTGTTTACAGAACCCGTTCATTTATATAATAACGCAGAGGAAATTCAGAAAAGCGCTGAAAAATGCGATAAGCTCTCTCTGGCCATTAATGCTGAGACTAGTTTGCAAATAGGACTAAAACTAAAATAATATTGCTGACAAATAAATTTCAATTTGAATGCGTTTGTTCGAACGTAGCATGTATTGATTTGTTGTGTTACGTAACAAAATGCATCAACTATTTTGCTCACACTTACTTTATTTTGTAACATATGCTGTTATCTTTATTAGTTGAATTCCACTTCTCCAACCTGCTTTCACTTTCATCATGACAGCAAGGGCCACAGCAGCAGAAGTTTGCCATTTAGTGCTTCAGTTGTGCTTTGCCATTCAATGGGGTGACCTGATATTTCGTATCTCCACAGTTTAGACTTGTCTCCATAACCTCAGCTTTCCGGGAAACTAGATAGTTGAAGTAGAGGAGATAATATGACAACAACCGTGCATCAAACATTTGGATAAGGGAGGAAATCAGTTACATTCTGGATACAGAAATCCACGAAATCAATTTCATTTTGTTATACATTTCTCATTGCAAGTCTTGCAATTATCAATGTTGGCACATACAGACATAGGGCCACATGAAATAGGAGCAGGAATAGGCCATCCAACCCTTCGAACCTGCTCCGCCACTCAATAAGATCATGATCTGTACTGGAGAGAGACAGTATCTAGTTGCTATGCTAAACTACCATGTTAAAGGTGTGTTTATGCGATATTGTCTATCTTAAAACAGTTGATGATTCATCTTAACATAGCATTTTTTAGTTTTTGAATTGACTAAAAATTATGCTTTCCATAGTTTTTATTGTACTTTAACTCTGTCTCGAGAACAAATGATGCTTTGCTAACAGCTTCCTGTTAGACAAATCGAATCGTATTTTGAACACAACATCTTCCATTTGCCTTTCAATGAAGACAAAGGGTTATAATCGAAGCAATTGTTGCCGACCAGGACAGACACCTCAATATATATCAATAATGTAGCCCAAACCCCAACTTTTACAGGAGTTGTAAACAAAAATAAGGCGAATATTCCACACAGTGGAAGAGCCACTCAGTTTTAAGCAGAACAAAATTTATTTACAGAGTACTGAATGTATCTAAGAAAAGAAAGCAGAATTTAGAATAACAGCAATTTTTGAAGCCTACCAACAAAATATCTCCCGCAATTTAACGGACTGCTGTTCTGATATCCTGCCAAATTCAATATACAAACGCCTTGGCAAAAAATTGAAATAAAAGACGGATTCTTACAGGAGAGAGAGGTTGCAGAGAAGATCAAACAAGATCATTAGCTGAGATAAGGAGACTCCTTATTGCCAGTAGCTTGTTGGGTCCCCCAGCGAAATCTAACAGATAATTGAAAAATGCTTGAACCGCGAGATTTGATTTTTCAGTGTCGAAGCGAGTTATTTTTATGTTAGCCTTTTCTCTTATGTACAACATGCGCAGTACCTATTAGCCATAATCAAAGTTCTCTAAACACAGAAAAATTTGAACCACCACCTTTTACAAGTCATTTTAAAAATAAAAGAAACAAGGAGAATATAATATTATTGCATCGTCACACAATCTCCTTACATAATCTGGGGCCGTTGGGGGTATGTGGTTTGGAACTGGCTGGCATCTCTTCTTCTCCATACGAACGTTTGGGTTTCTTGCCCAGGATGAAATTCTCGAAGTGCAAGTTGAGTTTAGAATTATTAGACTCAAGCATATTTAGTGGTGACATTTGGTGCGCTCCTTCAGGATTTTGCATTCATTTAGTTTAGGCCAAAAGAGGTACGAGTATCAATGAGGTTATTCGACCAATCGAGTCTGCTTCACCATTAAACAATGATTGGGAAGTTTCCCGAACACATTCTTCCATTTTCTTTTCGTAACATTTGATGCCCTTAACAATCAAGAAAATGCAACACTCTACCTTAAATATACTCAGCAACTTGATCTCCACGGTATTCTGCATCCATGAATTCCACAGATTCACCACCCTCTGACTGAATCAGTTTCCCCTTATCTCCGGTCTGAAGAGTCTTTCCTTTACTCCAAGGCTGTCCCCTCGAGCACTTTTGGCTCCTGCAAATGGAAACATCTCCCACTCTGTATTCTACTCAAGGCTCTCAGTATTCTGCTAGCTTCAATTAGATCCACCTGAAGACCTGAACTGCTGGGGAGGGGTCTCTCAGTTCCGTGAACAGTCGATAAGTACACCTGTAAACGACTCTTTCAATTTCAGAATTAAAAGCTTATTCAATAATACAGCGCAGAGTTGGCAGGCTCTGATTCGCCCAGAATTGAGAATACCCCTGAGCAATGAAAAGTATCCAAAATCTTACAGAATTTGCATGGGGTTCATGTACATTGTTCATAGGTAGGCATTGTAGCATGATCGCATACTAACAACCCATCAATACAAATCTAGGAAGACGGACTGGGCAGAAATCAACAGAAAAGGAAGGACATCATAATTGAGAGATTCAGAAGACCGGAAGGATTTCAGCAACAGAGATTACATGGACATCGACAGATTAAATTGTGTTCTTGAAACAGACTTTTTAAGGATGTGGGATAAGACTTTGGTTAGTTAAGACAAGTGGGCTCAGATTTTGAACAGTTTTTGTTTGGAATTCACTTTCAGCGTTATGAAAATAAATTGTTATTTTTTCATTAAACAGTGGAAACCGGGGTGTTTTCACTACCGAACACTTTTAACAGGTGATGAGGCAGAGCGAGCTTTCCTAGGCATTGTGGTTTTCATTAGCAGAAGGTTTCAATGTATCATCATAACACACGGCATCTACCACACTCTGTGAATTCCATATATGTATGATCATTTGAGAAAAACACTCCCCCCATAATTACATTTTAAGCTTGCAATCTCTTATCGAAAAACTGTGACCTCTCGTTCTAGATTACCCCACATAAGGAAACATTATCTCTACGTCTATTTTGTCAATGCAATTCAGCTTCTCATAGATCTCCCGCAATCTTCTAAATTCTGGTGTTGCCCTAAACTGCTCAATATGTATTCATAGCACAAAAAGCTTAATTTTGGAATTCAATGAGTGTTTATTCAAAGTTTGTTTCTCAAATAAACACAAGGTTTGGCGAAAATAACATATCAAAGAAAAAACAGGAAGTTTTGTTCTTGAACTGGACATTTCTACTGCAGGTGATACAATGATTCAACAAATGTGTTTTATTAAAAAGAAAACATGTCGGAGACATCACACGACCTTTTTGTGGTTTTATTAATTCGCAGATTATCTGAAAATGCTAGGAAAGGTCTGATTATCAAATTGCGATAAAGAATTTTAAACTCCGTGCTGCTGCACTGGCGCAGATACCGTCACTGGAAATGCTCTCCCTCTGCTCGCCTCTGTCTATACACACACAAACAATCTCAGTCACACTCGCCTTCATATTCAGACATGCACGAACTGATACACACTCACAGACAGACACTTGCGCACACTCACTCATACTCACATACACACACATGTGGAAGCATATGCATTTACACTGGCACACACGCAGACAAACAAACTCTCTCCCTCTCCCTCTCTCTCTCACACGCGCATACACACCTGCACACATACACACACACAAACTGAAACACACACTCACACAGATACTGACGCACATGCATAGGCATACGCACAGTCATATACCCTGACATACACATATTTAATTGCACTTACATAAGATCACATGCATGGACTGGTATGCTCAATCATACAGATACACATTGGTTCACCAGACAAAATACTTATTGAGACACGTAACACACACGTTTGCACTCACAACATACACGCACTCACACACACACACACACACACACTGCGATACACTAAAAGTGGCATACAGACCTGTAGGAGTCATACTGGTCCACAAACCAGGTGACATCATCGATCAGCCACTCACATAAGTTAAAGACATCCAAATACAACCACATCCAAAAGCGCGTACGTAATCGACAAGATTACCTGCAAGGACTGTGAACAGCACTACATTGAATAGATATGAAGAAGATTGAACATACTTTGGGCACAAACATCAGCTTCCCATGCCAGATTCGACCAGCGCTCTCTCATTTCCAAGAACACAGACAAAGAGTGACACAAGTTTTACTGGCCAAATCTAACATCTTAACACATGCAAAACAAAGCCACCTTGCAGAATTCATTGAAGAATGGCATCCCAAAGCGAACTGAAGCAATAAATGCATTGAACTGGACCCCCATACACAAGAAAATCAGACACAGAACCAGAAGTTCCAGAACAAAATGATAAACAAATACCATTCAGGACAGACCACAAATGATTCACTGGAATGCACTGATGATGTCACCTTGCGAGGTGACGAAACCCGAAGAGAAATTAATGGATTCGCAGTAAGACTTTCATACAAACAGACACACACAGTGAAACACATTTTCACATAATTTCATACATTCGCATACAAAAGCTCTCACACACACGGATATGCACGTAGACTCACACACATTCACGTGCACAGCCACACACGCAAGTCATACACAAACACTCACACAAATACAGACGCACTCACAATCACACAAACAGACACTTTCACATCATGCACGTACAGATAAGTACACAAATCCCACACTTACATTCAAATACAGACGCACACACTCTCACAAACGCACATATGTACATGTGTAAATATGCCTAATCTCAGACACACTCATATACGTAATACGATGTGGACAGTGTTGGAGGACAGATATTCGGGTACTCAGCAGTACTTAGACAGTGTATTGTGCAAAGTACTACAATATAAGCTGTGTAAATGAACTGACGCATGGACACTCATCAGTGTGCAAAGTGTGCATCGTCTACAATAACAGAATGTCTACTCTTGAGCAGAATAGCTGTTTGTACAATCAGAAATGAGTACTCTGTGCATTGTCTGCTGTAATGGAATGTCTACTGTTTGGCTTGAACAACTATCCGTGTATATACTGCAGCAAAGCAATATCAATAGTCACACAACAACTACTGTGTTGTGTCCCTGATATTTAGACACATGGCATTGTGCAAACTTTGTTGTCCACAGTAATTCAACATGAACAGCGTGAGGTGACTCACATTTCAAAGCAGAGTTTGCATTGTCTACGGTAATGCAATGTCTAAAATATGGGCAACCAGTTAGATGTATTGAAAACACAATGAGATGCTGGGTTCTTTCCAGGTTTTACAGTTGGGCATTGCAGCCTTTGTGGAAACCTCAGACAGTGAATGGAGCCTGTGGCCAGTACGATCCGTGTTAAAGGCAAATATTTAACAGACTAACTGACGTCCAAAACAGTCAGAGATAGTCGCCCCACATTCCTTAAATAGAAGTATTTCTGTCAAGTGTGTCCGCTTCTCGCCGTTTAATCTGATGTTGTGTTCCTGAAGAGAAATTAGTTTCCAACCAATTCTCAAACAATGCATTAGTCATAAAGAGCTAACAATAACAGGTAAGTTACCGCGGACAGTTGTGGTGTGAAGGAAGAATCCTTTCTGATCTTTTGACCTTTGAGCCAAGAGGTCTGAGTTCATATATCATATCTCCACATCAAACCGAGGACACATAAGACCGACGTTTTAATCACGCCAATGTTTTGTTCAGATTGAAGAATTGTTGCTGATTGTTGACACCATGAATAGCATGCGGGAAAACAAAAATAGCCCAAGTCTGCATTTAAACCCATTGCAATTGGGCAGCAAATGATGTGTTTGGGTATTTAAAAGAGGCTGGGCGATTATCCACACAACTTCTCTATTTCAGATGGTTCTGATTCGACTTTCCTTTCCAATTGCTTCTATACTTCCAACGCTGAATGGCCTGATTGCTTCCATTTCTCGTCGCATGGAAGTTTAATCAGTTAATCAACGCTGGAAGCAATTTGGCTGGAAATCTAGTTGGCCTTCACCCTGTTAACATTGATGTATCACTACCGGTTCATATAACGTCTTAGCATCAAGCAGTTCATGGAATCGGACCTTGAGGTTTCTCCCAACTCTCTCCCAGCGCCACCCCCAACAGTGAACTGGCACCAAAACGTATCCCTACAACAGACCAGCCGTTACATTTTTGGTAGCATTGGGAAATTTTGTGTGCAACCTAGCTGTCTTGTCTCCCCGAGCAAATCAATGTCAGCAGTCAATAGTGAGGGCATGTGTGTGCCCCACTCTGAGACGTCCTGGGATTCTGGAAGGTGCTAACAGTTGTTTATTTCAATTCGGAACCATTCCTGGTCTGTCCAATTCCCAGCAGCTCATTCTGCATCCCCCCCCCCCCCCCACCACACACACACACACACACACACCCAACTCTCTCTACCGCTTTATCTCCTTTTGGCGTTTCTATTTTGCTGCCTCTACCTGCTTATTCTCTCTGACTTTATCTTTCATTTCTCTCTCTAACTCACTTTCTCCGTGTTAGCCATTTCACATATCTCTCCGTTTCTCTTTGCCGATTATCTTCCCCTGGGTCGACCTTGCCTACTTTTATGTATCACTACCTGTCAACTCTATTTCATCTTTCTACTTTAATACTAATGTGGTTGCATCGATGTTGGTCTTGGATAGGTCATTTGGGAGGCTGAATGGTCTTTGATGCAGAGCAATGCCAGAAGTGAGTTTGATTTATTTTGATTTATTCTTGCCACAATCCATAAGTACAGTGAAACGTTTTGTGTTGCGTGCAGTATGGCAGACCACAAGACACAAAGACACAGGGGTTTTAAAACAGAGCGAGCAATACCAAGTTTCGGCCGCAAACGTGTACAGAAAGCAACGTCAACATGAGATTTCAGGTTTGATTTGTCTGTTCAGAAGTCCTTAACAGCGGGGAAGAAGACGTTCTTGAACATTTTGGTATGTGTGTTAAAGCTTTTCTGCCTGGAGTCTGTCAAAACAGAATGAATACACTCAGTGTTTTGCCCAAGGCTAGGAAATCGAGGACGAGAGGCCATCAGTTTATGGTAAAAGAGAATAGAGTAAAAAGAGACCTGAGGTCAAGTGTTTTACACAGAGGGTGGTCCGCATACTAAATGAGATGCCATTTGAAGTAGTTGAGGCCGGTAGATAAACCATATTTAAAACGCATTTGTACTAATATATCGATAGAAAAGATTTAGAAGAGGATGGATATTTTGATCGCCATGGACCAGTTTGAGCCAAAAGAGCTTGTCTCCGCGTTGTCGGACTCAATGGCTTTCTATGAATCTAAGAGTCTAGAAGATATTATAACGGCTGTGGGAGGAGTCTTTAATGATGTTGGCTTTCTTTCCGCGGCAACAAGAAGTGTAGGTAGAGTCAGTGGGTTGAAGTTTGGCTTGAGCGTTGATCTAAGCAGTGATGACAGCTCTCTGTATTTCTTCCAGTCTTGGGCAGAGCAGTTGTATTGTCAACCTGCGATGCATCCAGGTAACATGCTTTGTCTGGTGCATCTGCAGGAGGCGGTGACGGTTCGATGAAGTTAGATTCCTGTACCAGATAAAGTATAAACCGTAAGAGATCGGGCGAGGAGTTGGCCATTTGGTAACTCAAACCTTCTCTGCTATTTTGCAGATCATGGCAGTTCAAACATTACTCGCGTCCAATTTCCTACCCTTTCTCCTTGATTGCTTGATTGATCAAGAATCCATCTATCTCAGTTTTAAATACGCACAAGATTCTACGCCACCCCCCACAGACTCTCTGTGCCAACAAATTCTAATTGCTTCCAAACTTTTGAGAGAAAACTATATCTGCGCATCTCAGTCTTACATTTTTGCTCCCTCAATCTGAGGATCTCGTCTGTAACTCCTCCATTTTGAGAAACATTCTCTTAACATCGCCCCTGTGAAACTCCTTAACAATCTTGTGCATTCCACCTGAGAACCTTTCTCATTCTTCTGAACTCAAGTGAATAGATTCCAAAATCTTTAAGCGTTTTTGTAAAACATCAGCGAACCAATACTTCATAGCACGCCAATTGTGATCTCTTCAGCTCTTTGTGGAGTTGCCATGAGATTTTCCTCCCTTATACTTCAAGGCTCTTGAAATGAGAGCCAAGAATCCATTAGCCTTCCTGATTATCTGTTGACCCCGTGTGTTATAACGGCTGTGGGAGGAGTCTTGCACATGTTCCCTTAAGTCGCTTTCATTTTCAGCTTTCTCCATTCAAAAAACATTTTACTCTTTGGATGTCCCTTTCTCAATGAACAACTTCAGTTCTTTCCACATCATACACGATTTGCCTTTTTTTTTCTATGACTTATCGTAGCAATATCTCTCTATTTAGAACGTGGCAGGTCCCACCTTCCCATCGGCTAAGATGTAATTTCCCCTCACGTTAAACCACCACCATTTGCTTCCAATGGTTACAGATTTCTTTTGATTCACTGTTGCTCTTTTCAATGTTTACTTCTGAAGCGGAGTTAATCGCCCTTTTGCCTGAACCTCTTTCTCAAGCTGTTGGGAATCTATGCATTTATTGTGTCGGCAAACTCAGACATTTGTTCAAAGAGACTGCAGCGAAATAAGGACTAAATGGCCTCCATAAATTCCGAACATTATTTAATTTAAGTTCAAAGACGGTATTATTCAAACTTTCACCACTCCAAACGCCATACATTTAGATATATCTGCACACTGATGAATGATTAGTTTGGAAGAAACGTGAAGTCTTGACAAAACCAGAACACATGCGAGTGAAATTCGGCCATTAAGCCAATCGAGTCTGCTCTGCCATCACTCAGCGCTGATAACTTTCTCAACTCCATTCTCCCGCCTTATCTCCGTAACACTTGATTCCTTTTACAGACAAGAACTTCTCTACTTTTACCTAAGTATACACAATGACCTGAAGTCAAAGGCTTTTGTGGCAGTGAATTTTAAATATGCATCACGCTCTGACTGAAGAGGTTTCTCCTTATCTCTGTTTTAAAATATCGTTCCTTTACTCTAATTCTATACCCTCGGGTCCAAGTCTCTCCAAACAATGGAAATATCTTCCCAACATCGACTCTGTCCAACTATACAGCATTCGGTAAGTTTCAACTGGATTACTCCGAATCCTTCTAAACTCCATAGGGTTCGACGCAGAGTCCTCAAAATTTCCACACAAGTGAAGTTGTTCAATTCTGGGATCATGCTTGCGCATCTCCAATGAATACCGTTCAGGGCGATTATGACTTTCCTGAGATGTGGTGCCGAAAACTGGACACGATACTCCAAATGTGGCCTGCCCGGCCCGATAGAGCCGCAGAGGTTTATCCCTGTTTTTGTGTTCAAGTCCTCTTGAAGTAAATGCCAATATTGCATTTATGTTCCTAATTCCTGACCCAACCTGCAAGTTTAACTTGAGAGCATCGGGATCAGAACTCCCAAGTCTCTGCACTTCAGACTTCTAAATTTCCTTCTCAATTATATAAAGTCTACGCCTCTGTTCTTCCACCAAGATACATGACCCTCACTCTTTCCCTTAATATACGTCATCTGCCACTTCATTGCCCACTCTCCTATCCTGTCCAGACACTTCTGCAACCTCCCTGAAACCTCAATAGCACCTGTCCCTCTATCAATATTCGTGTTATCGGCAATCTTCGCTAAAATACCCTCAGTTCCTTCATCTAGTTCGTTAACGAAATCTTGTGGTCCCAACACTGAGCCTTGAGGAACAATGCTTTTCACCAGCTGCCAGTCCAAGAAGGACCCTTTAATCCTCACACTTTGTTTTCTGCCGGACAGCCAAACGTCCACCCATGGTGTCACCTTGCCTCTAACATCACGGGCCCTTATCATACTCAACATCCATTGATTTTCCTCCGTCTAGTCTGCTCGTCACTTCCTCAACTAATTCCAGCAGATTTTCAAGGCATGAAATATACTTGGTCAAAAGGTGTTTACGCTGTCCTATTATATCATATACTTCCAAGTGTTCAGAAATCTGAACCTTCATGATGCATTCCAGGGACTTACCCACGACGTTCATTTTCCATCTACTGCCTTCATCTCCATTTAAACAGGTGTGTTATGTTAGATGTTTCCTTGTCCTCTGGGATCCACCATGATTCGAATGATTCCTGAAAGATTATCACTAACGCCTCCACTACCATCTCAGATGTCTCCCTGAGAACTCGGTGTGTAGTCCATCTCGTCTAGGAGACTTTTCCAACTTCAATCAAATCAACTTTTGCATTGGATGGAGTTTTTAAGCTTTAAGGAGAGACACGATAATGTTGGATTGATTTATTTTCAGCAGACGAGACTGAGGAAATTATGATTGAGCTGTTTAGGATTATGAGGTGTTTGGACAGAATGAATAGAGAGCAAATGTACCACTTGACTGAGGGGTCACTTATGAGAACTCTCCACTTTCGGGTAATGGTGAGTCGATTGTAAAAGGTATTCTTGAAAGGGAACGTTCATTCAACGGATGATGGGAATCCAGATTGAGCTGTCTCGAAGACGGTGGCAACTAAAACTCGCAACCATTAAAAATATTTGAATGAGTAATTCAAATATCATAACATGTAATGATATGGGACAAATGCAGGAATTAAGAATTACTGCACTTTGTTGGTAACTAAGTTGGTATAAGCTCTCTGGGTTGAAGCACATTTTTGCACTAGATATATTTATGAATATTTTGATCTATGATTATTTGGATCGTTCTGTCCAACTGCACGTTTACCTCCTTGCTTTTATAATCCATGCCACGACTGAAGATATCAACTGCTCCACATGACTTCTTAACCATGTTATTCATATACCCTATCGACTTTAGCAATCTGTAAAACTAACCGAAGATGCTTCTGCTCATGTGAGCTGTCATTCATTAACTAATCAATCGTTTCTTCTTCCAAAGTGCATCCCCTCGTATGTAACAGCGCTAAATACCATCTGTGATTGGTTTTCCCAACTGACTATACCATCTATATCCTCCTGTAAACTGCAATGTTTTTTCATTCTGAACAAATGTAGCAACCTTCATGTCGTCAGCAAATGTTCCCAACCTTCCCCCCTCACATGTTTTAATCTATATCATTTATATATGTAACAAACAATAAAATGTCCTAGTACGTACTATTGTTATATACCACTTGACCACAAACTCCCGTCACGAGAACAGCCTTCTACCACGACACTTTCTGTCCTACTACTCGGTCAGTCTCTGTTCAACATCGCCAGATTTCCCTCAGTTCGATATATAGTATCTTTCTCAATCATTCTCTCACGGGGCACATTTACAATCGCTTTGCTGAAGCCCATATAAACAGCAATAACTGAACTTCTGTCACTCAATCACTTGATCATAATTTCAAGTATGGTACTCGAACAAATTTATTAGGCATGACCTCCCTCTGACAAACGTATGCTGACTATCCCTAATTTATCCATGCCTATCAAAGTGAGCATTGATTTGCTTCTTCAGAATTTTGTCCAATTATTTCATTACCACTGAGTGACATTCACCAGTCTGTAATTTCACGGTTTATCTCTACACCCGGTTAAAACTTGGAGACGCATTGGTCGTGCTCGTAGTATCTTGCACTACCCCTGTGGCTAGAGAACGAATTGAAAATTGTATCACAGTTTCAACAATTTTCTATCTCGCCTTCCACAGCAACTAGCGATGCAAGTCAGCCAAGCCACGGGATTTATCTGTTCTTAAGGCTTACAGACTGTTCAACAATTCTGTATTCCAAATTTTCAATTGCATAAATTTCTCGCATTCTCTTTTGTAGATTTCTACACCTACGTTCTCCCCTTCCAGATTCAGAATCGAAAAGAAATATACGTTCAACACCCTTCGAATATTGTGCAGTTCCACAGTCACGTCGGTCCCTCATGGGCCCTATTCTTTCGTTCCTTGGTTAACGTCCTCTCTTCTAATTGTTTGCAGAAATATCATAGTATTCTCTCTAATACAGTTCGCCAGTTCTTTAAAAGAGGGCATTACAAATTCTACAAACGAATGGTGGTAATAGCTGTCAACACCGGGGGAGGTTGGGGGGAGGGGGAGCGGGGTAAAACTTTGCGTTAAATCTGAATCCCTGAAATATCATAGAAATGCAATTCAAATTTTAGCATAGCCAAGAACTGGGAACAACCGTCGGTCATAACTCCGTCGCTTCTGGACAGCATCCCACCTCAATGAGACAGGACTTACTCTGGGATCTTATTGGCTAAGCAGTGATATGTGCTTCTTTGACTTATTCTGAGAATCAAACCATGCTGCGCGCATATGTGAGGGGCATACAACGGCGATGGTCAAGGTTTTAGGATTAGGGGTACCAAATTTAAAATAGAGTTGAGGAGAAATTATTTCGTCCATACGGTTGTGAATATGTGGAATTTGCTACCCCAAAGTGCGGTAGATGCTGGGACATTGAGTAAGTTTAAGGAACAGTTAGACAGATTATTAATTGGTAACAAGTTGAAGGGTTGTGGGAGATCGAACATGATCGAATGTCAGAGCAAACTCGATCAGCCGTTTTATAAAATTATGAACTTTATAGCTAACCGGGAAACGCAGGATATTGATATCGTCCAATAATGTTCCCAATAGTATATTTTCTTTCAATAAGACAATTCACAATGCAAAAGAAATCGAAGTGCAGTGAGGAGATGAAGATCAATAAAATGAGTCTTATTGAAATAATTCAGAAATTGATGGTTCATGTTTAGATGGATTTATTCAATGGACCGGAATGTAAAATACAGAATTTAAAACGAGTTTCAGTTGTAGGATAAGGCTGGCTTCATGGTATCAATTTTCACATTTATCAAGTAATTCTTCCTAAGAAATTGTATTTGAGTTAACACTGGACATTATTAAATAAATAAACACCGTAAACTTATCCAATTGTATTACTTTCTCCAATAATACATTAACAAATTAAAATTAAAACCTATTTATGTAATGAGTGGGAAGAGTGTTTGATTATGGTGGGGAAATCCAAATCAGCAGAGCATTCTACTATGATTCCTTGAAGCAGTCCCTCTTTCCAATGCTTTGGGGATCAGATTTAGAGGACTGACACATTGCAAGTGATTCCTCATCGTCGGAACAATTCTCGCTGATGGGTAGTACATGAGGCCCTGGCGACATTAATTCACATGTTTTGTAATTTCCAAAGGATATTGTCAAAGAAAAATATGTGTCTGTGCATTGCAAGGCGACTTACAACAGCTTCTTGAAGAGCCATCGTTGAGGGTCTTTAATTAAATCATGAAATGTCAAACTATATGAGAGAGTTAATGATTGAAATTGATAGATTTCTATTTGATAGCGTCTTTGGGAATCTAAGATGTTAGACCGAGTGGAGCAAATTGCCTTTATGCAGCTTGCAGCATTTATAGAACAACTATCATTGAACGCGATAACGAATCTCACTGGGTTTAAACTGAACTCTTCAACATTTTACTCTGTTCTTATTGCATCCATTCATCAAAGCTGGGAGAGAAAAATAAAGAGTCAGACCCTTTTCATCCAATTACCTTCGAACTAGCAATGATCAGATCAGATCAGGGTTATAAATACTACAGCTCCATCTGCAAGGATGCCACCAAGTAAAAGCATGTCGTGCACTTGTTAGTGTCGATAATGCTTGAAGCAGGGAAGATAAAGCTAACACTGAGTACTGTCGAAGCCATGGAGATAACTCACGAGACGTGTGGTCAGTGAAAACTTTTGCAAGGTATTCATGTTCTTTTATTACATATATAACAGTACGGCAGAACAACAGATACTTTCGTCCACCGTGTTTGCATTGCCTATGATAAAATGATTAATCATTTTAGACACGTGACAGACATATTCTAATTGAAGCTGAAGAATGCTTTCCTGAAAAAGCGCAGCAGGTCAAGCAGCATCCAAGGAGCACGAGAATCGACGATTCGGGCATAGGTCCTTCTTCAGGAAGAAGATCCCTGAAGAACGTCGATTCTCCTGTCCCTTGGATGCTGCCTGACCTGCTGCGCTTTTCCAACAACAGATTTTTCAGCTCTGACCTCCAGCATCTGCAGTCCTCACTTTCTCCATATTCTAATTGAATCACTGCATTATATTGAAGATGAGAATCTACTGTTGGATTCATCCTTTCTTTTCTATGCAATGCCATATATGACAGTAATTAACCTTCTAAAATAAAAGTGTGCTTCTGCAGGAATATCTAGCACAACCTGGTGTCCAAACACGAAGTACAATTCTGCCTATATTTTCCACTGAGCTCTTCAGGGGCACAGTGTGAGGTGGGTCACTGACCTTTTGTATATACAAAACCCACGAAGCTATAGTTAAAATTCCATACTGAAGCCTATGGATAGAATGTTCTGCGCTCTTATCAAGGGACAGTTTTACATTAAGACCAACAGTAACTGAATCAGAGACAAAATGTCTCACTAAAGCCACCGTTTATTATTAAGCATCGGAAAAGTTGTGGGCAATGATTGAACTGTGAAGGCGAAATAGACCTTTTTTTCTGCTTCGTTTGCTCTATCGTTCCCTCTGTCTCTTAATTTCTTCATTCTCCTGACTTCCAACTTCTTTTCCATTTCTAATTTCTTGCTCTGTCTTTTCTCTCCTTCGCTCTCTGTTTTCCCTACCTCACTGTCTCTCGCTCTCTCCCTCTCTCCCTCTGTTTCAGTCTCACTCTCTCCTTCACTCTGTGTCTCTGCACGCATATTTTCTACACCTTTCACACTGTTTGTACAATTTCCCTTTCCCCCCATCTGTGTGCATCCGTCCTACTTCATCATTTTTCAAGGTTCATAATCTTTTTCTCCTTGATTGCATTTTCATGGCCGCTTCTGACACGTGTTCTTCTGCGTGTTGTGTCTGGGCTATCTCGTAATTCTGACAGTTAAAAAAAATAATCTTTTATGATAATGAAATCTTACTGGCATTAAGCCGTTTTCTACTTGTTACGTATTTGCACTTGGAATTGAGTATCTGCTTGAATTCCTTTCCCAACCAAAAGATTCATCAGAATATCTATAGACCAATTGTCTTGTTATGTGTCAACAATCAGTCTGGCAGCATTTCGTAAGATGTGATCAATGAGTTATTCGGAAACATGAATCGACAGTTGTCCTCAGAAACAATGCATAAAGTTTAAATCATTAAGCTTTCGATTGCCATTAGGTCTTTTGATTGCTTGCTGAGAATTAATATATTGAAATGTTGTCTGTGGTCATTTTATAGGGAAAGGTGCAGGCAATGTAATTGACCATCTTATCTGTATTTTGTATGTCATCGGGGATATATTTCTACTGCAAGAAAAGTCAGATTTCTTTTCATATTGAATTTTTTGGGTGTTCTGGTTATATGACTTTCATTGAACATGCTGCAGCCGTCAATTAAAGGGACATGCACATTGCTGCTAGCAAAGGATATAATGTATGGTGACAAATTGACAGTACAGGAACGTTAGATATATTTCCAAATTCATAAATGAGTTTGTTAAAGTGCACTTCATTTGTATTTTTGCTATTCCCAGAAAAAAGTTCGTCAGGAGGCTTCGGATTTAAAAATAATTCAAGCAGAACCAGAATTCCAAAAACTGCATTCAAGATTTTCCAGTCTCAGGAGGATCTCAAAGTTCTGCATATGAATGCCTTTTTTCATTCACCACTTCTTGCAGGATATCATTTGATGCATATTGCACAAACTTCGTGCACGTTAATTGAAAAGGTGGGGGAGAGGAATCGCTCCAAGAATGTCACAACCGACGAATAAACGCGAAAAACAGGAAGCACAATGCACTGACAACTTGAGTCAGTTTAACTGTGACAGTGTGGCAGATATAAAAAACGGTCAATTGAGAATTCCCCGTGCACAGCCCTATTATCGACCCGAAATAGATTGGAGTTCGAACTGTGAATTTTCTATGAGTGTGCAGTGTTTCCAGGCACATGCGAACTTGGACAAACACCTTAATTGACGTATGATCTAACCAGTTTATTTCGAGAACAAATGTCTTCACATTGTTCCTAATGTGCTCTCTCCAGCTCACATTGATATGTAAAGCGAGCACCTTCCTCAGATTGGAGTCTACCTTCGTTAATTGGATGTCCAACAGAGCCCTAAGAGATGATATGGAAATCAGAACTCAGAGGTCAACGTATGCACAGATTGAGAATTCCTGGAATGAGCACAGTTTGTAACCAGGATAACGCAACTTAAAACGAACCACGAACTGAAGCAACCACCGAATGTTGCCGTAAGCGGCAATAACATAATAACCAGGGCTGAATCACGTTGGCAGTTAATGGAAAAAAAGTTGTTCAAGCGATTGACCAAAGACGTTTCATTTATGAGCGTCATTCAAAGGAGAGTAGACCGTTTCGGATCACCATTTTTTCAGCTACCTGCTCAGTTTCCACTGGTTAACAGAACTCTGCTCTTTGAAATCACACGTGGCTTTAATTATTGTTTTATGCTGAAAATGTGTTGCTGGAAAAGCGCAGCAGGTCAGGCAGCATCAAGGGAACAGGAGAATCGACGTTTCGGGTATAAACCCTTCTCCTGTTCCTTGGATGCTGCCTGACCTGATGCGCTTTTCCAGCAACACATTTTCAGCTCTGATCTCCAGCATCTGCAGCCCTCACTTTCTCCCATTATTGTTTTATGGTCGAACAGATTCACAAAGAACTTATTATTTGCCTTCACTTTCATTTCCTTGGTCATATTGGATTTCATGAGATTTAAATTTTCTTTGTTAGTCAGCATTTTTACAGACGGTTGGAAGCCCAAGTGTAAGGATACCACACGTTCAAAATACAGATTGAGAGTTTGACCATGGGTTATGACAACTTAGATTTATAAGTTTGATACTGAGGTTTCAGTATTGATTTATGAGGACGCGTTAAATTAGGAGAAAGTAAGGACAATGTACTTTGGAGATCAGATTCGAAAACTGCGGCACTGGAAAAGCATAGCAGGTTAAGTCGCACCCGACGAACAGGTCAATCTATGTTTCAGGCTTCAACGCTTTACCGTGAATGTGTGTGGTGAGGGTTTAACATAAATGGGGGGGGGGGAAGCGAGGTGTTGGGGAAAGATATCTGTGATGGCGATAGTCGATGCAGGTGTGGGGTGATAGTGAAAGGTCGGAGGAGAGGGTGGAGTTGACAGGTAAGAAGGAAAATGGATAGGTAAAGCCGTTCAAGAGGGTGGTGATGACTTAGAGCTTTGCATCTGGGATGCAGTAGCGAAATTCGAGATAAAGAAACGAGAGGAGTCGATGTTCCACAAGCACACGGCATCAACAGTGACTTTACTAGTTTCCTACTCTCCCCTCCATCACCTCATCCCAGATCCAACCATCCAATTCAGCACTGCCGACTTCAACTGTCATACCAGGCCTTCTTCCTTCCCCCTCTTCGGGTCCACCCTCCCCTCCGATCTTTCATTGTCATCACCCAGCTCCATCGACTATTGTCTTCACAGCTACCTTCCCCACGCATCCACCCCGACTGTCTTATTTATCTCTCAGCTCCCTTGCCCCCACCACACACATGCCTGATGAAAGGTTTATGCCCAAAACGTCGATTCGCTTGCTCCTCGGATATTGTCTGACCTGCTGTGTTTTTCTAGCGCCAAACTTTCAACATTATCGACTTGGCCTATTTTTAGCAGACCTTAAATAATAAGACGTAATGCAATCGATGCATTCAAGGCATTGACAGTAAGAGCTAATGTAGGTAAAGATAAACTGTTTCCATCGAGTTGAGATTCTTGAACAACATAGCATACCATTGTCAAAAAGATTAGGCCGCGACCTTCCTAGAGATACTTCAGAAAATATGTCAACACACGAAGGGTAGTAGAGGTTTGGAAGTTTCTTTCACAAACAGGAGCTTATTGTGGAGAATATCTTCCTTGAAAACATGGAAACAATTTGGTTTCGTTGAGAAATCTAATTTAAAAAAGAGCAAAGACAAGTACATGAATTGAAGTCTCATTTAGTGGGTTAACGTGAATAGTCTCTTCCTGCTTCCATATGCTGACATTTTGTTCTCAAGTTTTCTTCTGTGCTGTTTCTGAGTGTTTCCCTTCCTCGTCGTCTCAGTCACCGTCTTTCCTTCTGTTTGACACCATACTGTATTTGACTCTACATTATTGCTTTAGAACCTTTGTTTCCGAATCCCCTTTGTCTGATCACTCTCACTTGTAATTCTTCTATTCTCTCCCGATGTGTTCCACCCACTTCGATAATTCTCATTATTTTTGACATTTGCTTTCTTCACATTAAAAACACACAATTACGTGTTGTGACATTGCCACAACATGTTTTTGGTTTGTGTTTTTTTTCTAAATCGGAAGTATCTCTTTAATCCATGTTAAACATTTGCCTTTGAAGTTGAACTCTCTTTTTTCGAACTCTCTATCACACACAAACACACACACACACACACACACACACACACACACACACACACACACACACACACACACACACACACACACACACACACACACACACACACACACACACACACACACACACAGTCAGCAATAACTTCGTTTGCTGGAGAGATCATGTATCCAAAACATACTTTGTGAATTT